>NC_089837.1:92122455-92124955 GCF_035609145.1 Eleutherodactylus coqui
AACGTGCAAACCAAAGAAACAAGCACACCCCACCGTGTTGGGGGATTAGCTCACATGGTAGAGCGCTCGCTTTGCATGCGAGAGGTAGCCTACTTATAGCGAACCCCGCAGAGTATGATCAGCCTGTTTTCGTTTGCTTTGAAAAATGCCGTGACGGCTTCCGCAGCGTTTCTGTAGTGTAGTGGTTATCACGTTCGCCTAACACGCGAAAGGTCCCCGGTTCGAAACCGGGCAGAAACATGGCCGTCGGTCTCGTTTTTTTAGGCACTGGGCCATAGCTCTTCCCGTTGGCTCCATTAGTGGCATCGATGCAGATCCCGCATCAGTCGACGAGCCGCTCTCGTCTGAGTTTCTGTAGTGTAGTGGTTATCACGTTCGCCTCACACGCGAAAGGTCCCCGGTTCGAAACCGGGCAGAAACACGGCACCTGCCGGTTGGTTTTCTTGCCCCGAGAAAGGCCCTGTTTTCCACCCTCTCAGTGTGGGCTTCGTTGAATCCCAAAAGTAGTCCAAGGGGCTCTTCCATCAGTTTCTGTAGTGTAGTGGTTATCACGTTCGCCTTACACGCGAAAGGTCCCCGTTTCGAAAGCGGGCAGAAACATGGCCTCCTCTTTGGTTTTACCAAATCCCACGCATGCACTTGTTTGCTTCTTTTTCAAAGAGGAGAAACGTGCAAACCAAAGAAACAAGCACACCCCACCGTGTCGGGGGATTAGCTCACATGGTAGAGCGCTCGCTTTGCATGCGAGAGGTAGCGGGATTGATGCCCGCATCCTCCACAGGGTTGAACCCGGAGGCATAGTTTGTCTTTTCAGCTCAGCAGGCTACATAATTTCAAGAGACATTGACTGCTCGCTATACCACCATCGTGAACGCTTCAAGCGAGCCCACGTCTCCCTTTTCCTGTAGCTGGACAGCCTGCCTTGCAAGGTGCCTTCTGTCTTTTTTTTGTCAAATGGGTGTTTCCCGGAAAAACGTCCATAGTTATGAGTCACCCAGGCACCTTGGGATCCACGTGCCAAAGAAACAAAAGAGAGCTTCGTCACTGGGTGGGCTTGAACCACCAACCTTTTGGTTAACAGCCGAACGCGCTAACCGATTGCGCCACAGTGACTTGCCAGCCAGTCTGCTCGAACCAAAAGCGCCATCGGGTCAATAGCATTTTTCTCAAAGGACCTTGGGAAGCGAAAGGAGGAAAGAGAAACGAAAGAGAAACAAACGGGAAAAAAGCCTACTTAAAGCGAACCCCGCAGAGTATGATCAGCCTGTTTTCGTTTGCTTTGAAAAATGCCGTGACGGCTTCCGCAGCGTTTCTGTAGTGTAGTGGTTATCACGTTCGCCTAACACGCGAAAGGTCCCCGGTTCGAAACCGGGCAGAAACATGGCCGTCGGTCTCGTTTTTTTAGGCACTGGGCCATAGCTCTTCCCGTTGGCTCCATTAGTGGCATCGATGCAGATCCCGCATCAGTCGACGAGCCGCTCTCGTCTGAGTTTCTGTAGTGTAGTGGTTATCACGTTCGCCTCACACGCGAAAGGTCCCCGGTTCGAAACCGGGCAGAAACACGGCACCTGCCGGTTGGTTTTCTTGCCCCGAGAAAGGCCCTGTTTTCCACCCTCTCAGTGTGGGCTTCGTTGACTCCCAAAAGTAGTCCAAGGGGCTCTTCCATCAGTTTCTGTAGTGTAGTGGTTATCACGTTCGCCTTACACGCGAAAGGTCCCCGTTTCGAAAGCGGGCAGAAACATGGCCTCCTCTTTGGTTTTACCAAATCCCACGCATGCACTTGTTTGCTTCTTTTTCAAAGAGGAGAAACGTGCAAACCAAAGAAACAAGCACACCCCACCGTGTTGGGGGATTAGCTCACATGGTAGAGCGCTCGCTTTGCATGCGAGAGGTAGCCTACTTAAAGCGAACCCCGCAGAGTATGATCAGCCTGTTTTCGTTTGCTTTGAAAAATGCCGTGACGGCTTCCGCAGCGTTTCTGTAGTGTAGTGGTTATCACGTTCGCCTAACACGCGAAAGGTCCCCGGTTCGAAACCGGGCAGAAACATGGCCGTCGGTCTCGTTTTTTTAGGCACTGGGCCATAGCTCTTCCCGTTGGCTCCATTAGTGGCATCGATGCAGATCCCGCATCAGTCGACGAGCCGCTCTCGTCTGAGTTTCTGTAGTGTAGTGGTTATCACGTTCGCCTCACACGCGAAAGGTCCCCGGTTCGAAACCGGGCAGAAACACGGCACCTGCCGGTTGGTTTTCTTGCCCCGAGAAAGGCCCTGTTTTCCACCCTCTCAGTGTGGGCTTCGTTGACTCCCAAAAGTAGTCCAAGGGGCTCTTCCATCAGTTTCTGTAGTGTAGTGGTTATCACGTTCGCCTTACACGCGAAAGGTCCCCGTTTCGAAAGCGGGCAGAAACATGGCCTCCTCTTTGGTTTTACCAAATCCCACGCATGCACTTGTTTGCTTCTTTTTCAAAGAGGAGAAACGTGCAAACCAAAGAAACAAGCACA
>NC_089837.1:92192455-92194955 GCF_035609145.1 Eleutherodactylus coqui
TTCGAAACCGGGCAGAAACATGGCCGTCGGTCTCGTTTTTTTAGGCACTGGGCCATAGCTCTTCCCGTTGGCTCCATTAGTGGCATCGATGCAGATCCCGCATCAGTCGACGAGCCGCTCTCGTCTGAGTTTCTGTAGTGTAGTGGTTATCACGTTCGCCTCACACGCGAAAGGTCCCCGGTTCGAAACCGGGCAGAAACACGGCACCTGCCGGTTGGTTTTCTTGCCCCGAGAAAGGCCCTGTTTTCCACCCTCTCAGTGTGGGCTTCGTTGACTCCCAAAAGTAGTCCAAGGGGCTCTTCCATCAGTTTCTGTAGTGTAGTGGTTATCACGTTCGCCTTACACGCGAAAGGTCCCCGTTTCGAAAGCGGGCAGAAACATGGCCTCCTCTTTGGTTTTACCAAATCCCACGCATGCACTTGTTTGCTTCTTTTTCAAAGAGGAGAAACGTGCAAACCAAAGAAACAAGCACACCCCACAGGTAGCGGGATCGATGCCCGCATCCTCCACAGGGTTGAACCCGGAGGCATAGTTTGTCTTTTCAGCTCAGCAGGCTACATAATTTCAAGAGACATTGACTGCTCGCTATACCACCATCGTGCACGCTTCAAGCGAGCCCACGTCTCCCTTTTCCTGTAGCTGGACAGCCTGCCTTGCAAGGTGCCTTCTGTCTTTTTTTTGTCAAATGGGTGTTTCCCGGAAAAACGTCCATAGTTATGAGTCACCCAGGCACCTTGGGATCCACGTGCCAAAGAAACAAAAGAGAGCTTCGTCACTGGGTGGGCTTGAACCACCAACCTTTCGGTTAACAGCCGAACGCGCTAACCGATTGCGCCACAGTGACTTGCCAGCCAGTCTGCTCAAACCAAAAGCGCCATCGGGTCAATAGCATTTTTCTCAAAGGACCTTGGGAAGCGAAAGGAGGAAAGAGAAACGAAAGAGAAACAAACGGGAAAAAAAGCCTACTTAAAGCGAACCCCGCAGAGTATGATCAGCCTGCATGCGAGAGGTAGCGGGATCGATGCCCGCATCCTCCACAGGGTTGAACCCGGAGGCATAGTTTGTCTTTTCAGCTCAGCAGGCTACATAATTTCAAGAGACATTGACTGCTCGCTATACCACCATCGTGAACGCTTCAAGCGAGCCCACGTCTCCCTTTTCCTGTAGCTGGACAGCCTGCCTTGCAAGGTGCCTTCTGTCTTTTTTTTGTCAAATGGGTGTTTCCCGGAAAAACGTCCATAGTTATGAGTCACCCAGGCACCTTGGGATCCACGTGCCAAAGAAACAAAAGAGAGCTTCGTCACTGGGTGGGCTTGAACCACCAACCTTTCGGTTAACAGCCGAACGCGCTAACCGTTTGCGCCACAGTGACTTGCCAGCCAGTCTGCTCGAACCAAAAGCGCCATCGGGTCAATAGCATTTTTCTCAAAGGACCTTGGGAAGCGAAAGGAGGAAAGAGAAACGAAAGAGAAACAAACGGGAAAAAAGCCTACTTAAAGCGAACCCCACAGAGTATGATCAGCCTGTTTTCGTTTGCTTTGAAAAATGCCGTGACGGCTTCCGCAGCGTTTCTGTAGTGTAGTGGTTATCACGTTCGCCTAACACGCGAAAGGTCCCCGGTTCGAAACCGGGCAGAAACATGGCCGTCGGTCTCGTTTTTTTAGGCACTGGGCCATAGCTCTTCCCGTTGGCTCCATTAGTGGCATCGATGCAGATCCCGCATCAGTCGACGAGCCGCTCTCGTCTGAGTTTCTGTAGTGTAGTGGTTATCACGTTCGCCTCACACGCGAAAGGTCCCCGGTTCGAAACCGGGCAGAAACACGGCACCTGCCGGTTGGTTTTCTTGCCCCGAGAAAGGCCCTGTTTTCCACCCTCTCAGTGTGGGCTTCGTTGACTCCCAAAAGTAGTCCAAGGGGCTCTTCCATCAGTTTCTGTAGTGTAGTGGTTATCACGTTCGCCTTACACGCGAAAGGTCCCCGTTTCGAAAGCGGGCAGAAACATGGCCTCCTCTTTGGTTTTACCAAATCCCACGCATGCACTTGTTTGCTTCTTTTTCAAAGAGGAGAAACGTGCAAACCAAAGAAACAAGCACACCCCACCGTGTCGGGGGATTAGCTCACATGGTAGAGCGCTCGCTTTGCATGCGAGAGGTAGCGGGATCGATGCCCGCATCCTCCACAGGGTTGAACCCGGAGGCATAGTTTGTCTTTTCAGCTCAGCAGGCTACATAATTTCAAGAGACATTGACTGCTCGCTATACCACCATCGTGAACGCTTCAAGCGAGCCCACGTCTCCCTTTTCCTGTAGCTGGACAGCCTGCCTTGCAAGGTGCCTTCTGTCTTTTTTTTGTCAAATGGGTGTTTCCCGGAAAAACGTCCATAGTTATGAGTCACCCAGGCACCTTGGGATCCACGTGCCAAAGAAACAAAAGAGAGCTTCGTCACTGGGTGGGCTTGAACCACCAACCTTTCGGTTAACAGCCGAACGTGCTAACCGATT
>NC_089837.1:92287455-92294955 GCF_035609145.1 Eleutherodactylus coqui
CGTTTCTGTAGTGTAGTGGTTATCACGTTCGCCTAACACGCGAAAGGTCCCCGGTTCGAAACCGGGCAGAAACATGGCCGTCGGTCTTGTTTTTTTAGGCACTGGGCCATAGCTCTTCCCGTTGGCTCCATTAGTGGCATCGATGCAGATCCCGCATCAGTCGACGAGCCGCTCTCGTCTGAGTTTCTGTAGTGTAGTGGTTATCACGTTCGCCTCACACGCGAAAGGTCCCCGGTTCGAAACCGGGCAGAAACACGGCACCTGCCGGTTGGTTTTCTTGCCCCGAGAAAGGCCCTGTTTTCCACCCTCTCAGTGTGGGCTTCGTTGACTCCCAAAAGTAGTCCAAGGGGCTCTTCCATCAGTTTCTGTAGTGTAGTGGTTATCACGTTCGCCTTACACGCGAAAGGTCCCCGTTTCGAAAGCGGGCAGAAACATGGCCTCCTCTTTGGTTTTACCAAATCCCACGCATGCACTTGTTTGCTTCTTTTTCAAAGAGGAGAAACGTGCAAACCAAAGAAACAAGCACACCCCACTGTGTCGGGGGATTAGCTCACATGGTAGAGCGCTCGCTTTGCATGCGGGATCGATGCCCGCATCCTCCACAGGGTTGAACCCGGAGGCATAGTTTGTCTTTTCAGCTCAGCAGGCTACATAATTTCAAGAGACATTGACTGCTCGCTATACCACCATCGTGAACGCTTCAAGCGAGCCCACGTCTCCCTTTTCCTGTAGCTGGACAGCCTGCCTTGCAAGGTGCCTTCTGTCTTTTTTTTGTCAAATGGGTGTTTCCCGGAAAAACGTCCATAGTTATGAGTCACCCAGGCACCTTGGGATCCACGTGCCAAAGAAACAAAAGAGAGCTTCGTCACTGGGTGGGCTTGAACCACCAACCTTTCGGTTAACAGCCGAACGCGCTAACCGATTGCGCCACAGTGACTTGCCAGCCAGTCTGCTCGAACCAAAAGCGCCATCGGGTCAATAGCATTTTTCTCAAAGGACCTTGGGAAGCGAAAGGAGGAAAGAGAAACGAAAGAGAAACAAACGGGAAAAAAGCCTACTTAAAGCGAACCCCGCAGAGTATGATCAGCCTGTTTTCGTTTGCTTTGAAAAATGCCGTGACGGCTTCCGCAGCGTTTCTGTAGTGTAGTGGTTATCACGTTCGCCTAACACGCGAAAGGTCCCCGGTTCGAAACCGGGCAGAAACATGGCCGTCGGTCTCGTTTTTTTAGGCACTGGGCCATAGCTCTTCCCGTTGGCTCCATTAGTGGCATCGATGCAGATCCCGCATCAGTCGACGAGCCGCTCTCGTCTGAGTTTCTGTAGTGTAGTGGTTATCACGTTCGCCTCACACGCGAAAGGTCCCCGGTTCGAAACCGGGCAGAAACACGGCACCTGCCGGTTGGTTTTCTTGCCCCGAGAAAGGCCCTGTTTTCCACCCTCTCAGTGTGGGCTTCGTTGACTCCCAAAAGTAGTCCAAGGGGCTCTTCCATCAGTTTCTGTAGTGTAGTGGTTATCACGTTCGCCTTACACGCGAAAGGTCCCCGTTTCGAAAGCGGGCAGAAACATGGCCTCCTCTTTGGTTTTACCAAATCCCACGCATGCACTTGTTTGCTTCTTTTTCAAAGAGGAGAAACGTGCAAACCAAAGAAACAAGCACACCCCACCGTGTCGGGGGATTAGCTCACATGGTAGAGCGCTCGCTTTGCATGCGAGAGGTAGCGGGATCGATGCCCGCATCCTCCACAGGGTTGAACCCGGAGGCATAGTTTGTCTTTTCAGCTCAGCAGGCTACATAATTTCAAGAGACATTGACTGCTCGCTATACCACCATCGTGAACGCTTCAAGCGAGCCCACGTCTCCCTTTTCCTGTAGCTGGACAGCCTGCCTTGCAAGGTGCCTTCTGTCTTTTTTTTGTCAAATGGGTGTTTCCCGGAAAAACGTCCATAGTTATGAGTCACCCAGGCACCTTGGGATCCACGTGCCAAAGAAACAAAAGAGAGCTTCGTCACTGGGTGGGCTTGAACCACCAACCTTTCGGTTAACAGCCGAACGCGCTAACCGATTGCGCCACAGTGACTTGCCAGCCAGTCTGCTCGAACCAAAAGCGCCATCGGGTCAATAGCATTTTTCTCAAAGGACCTTGGGAAGCGAAAGGAGGAAAGAGAAACGAAAGAGAAACAAACGGGAAAAAAGCCTACTTAAAGCGAACCCCGCAGAGTATGATCAGCCTGTTTTCGTTTGCTTTGAAAAATGCCGTGATGGCTTCCGCAGCGTTTCTGTAGTGTAGTGGTTATCACGTTCGCCTAACACGCGAAAGGTCCCCGGTTCGAAACCGGGCAGAAACATGGCCGTCGGTCTCGTTTTTTTAGGCACTGGGCCATAGCTCTTCCCGTTGGCTCCATTAGTGGCATCGATGCAGATCCCGCATCAGTCGACGAGCCGCTCTCGTCTGAGTTTCTGTAGTGTAGTGGTTATCACGTTCGCCTCACACGCGAAAGGTCCCCGGTTCGAAACCGGGCAGAAACACGGCACCTGCCGGTTGGTTTTCTTGCCCCGAGAAAGGCCCTGTTTTCCACCCTCTCAGTGTGGGCTTCGTTGACTCCCAAAAGTAGTCCAAGGGGCTCTTCCATCAGTTTCTGTAGTGTAGTGGTTATCACGTTCGCCTTACACGCGAAAGGTCCCCGTTTCGAAAGCGGGCAGAAACATGGCCTCCTCTTTGGTTTTACCAAATCCCACGCATGCACTTGTTTGCTTCTTTTTCAAAGAGGAGAAACGTGCAAACCAAAGAAACAAGCGCACCCCACCGTGTCGGGGGATTAGCTCACATGGTAGAGCGCTCGCTTTGCATGCGAGAGGTAGCGGGATCTATGCCCGCATCCTCCACAGGGTTGAACCCGGAGGCATAGTTTGTCTTTTCAGCTCAGCAGGCTACATAATTTCAAGAGACATTGACTGCTCGCTATACCACCATCGTGAACGCTTCAAGCGAGCCCACGTCTCCCTTTTCCTGTAGCTGGACAGCCTGCCTTGCAAGGTGCCTTCTGTCTTTTTTTTGTCAAATGGGTGTTTCCCGGAAAAACGTCCATAGTTATGAGTCACCCAGGCACCTTGGGATCCACGTGCCAAAGAAACAAAAGAGAGCTTCGTCACTGGGTGGGCTTGAACCACCAACCTTTCGGTTAACAGCCGAACACGCTAACCGATTGCGCCACAGTGACTTGCCAGCCAGTTTGCTCGAACCAAAAGCGCCATCGGGTCAATAGCATTTTTCTCAAAGGACCTTGGGAAGCGAAAGGAGGAAAGAGAAACGAAAGAGAAACAAACGGGAAAAAAGCCTACTTAAAGCGAACCCCGCAGAGTATGATCAGCCTGTTTTCGTTTGCTTTGAAAAATGCCGTGACGGCTTCCGCAGCGTTTCTGTAGTGTAGTGGTTATCACGTTCGCCTAACACGCGAAAGGTCCCCGGTTCGAAACCGGGCAGAAACATGGCCGTCGGTCTCGTTTTTTTAGGCACTGGGCCATAGCTCTTCCCGTTGGCTCCATTAGTGGCATCGATGCAGATCCCGCATCAGTCGACGAGCCGCTCTCGTCTGAGTTTCTGTAGTGTAGTGGTTATCACGTTCGCCTCACACGCGAAAGGTCCCCGGTTCGAAACCGGGCAGAAACACGGCACCTGCCGGTTGGTTTTCTTGCCCCGAGAAAGGCCCTGTTTTCCACCCTCTCAGTGTGGGCTTCGTTGACTCCCAAAAGTAGTCCAAGGGGCTCTTCCATCAGTTTCTGTAGTGTAGTGGTTATCACGTTCGCCTTACACGCGAAAGGTCCCCGTTTCGAAAGCGGGCAGAAACATGGCCTCCTCTTTGGTTTTACCAAATCCCACGCATGCACTTGTTTGCTTCTTTTTCAAAGAGGAGAAACGTGCAAACCAAAGAAACAAGCACACCCCACCGTGTCGGGGGATTAGCTCACATGGTAGAGCGCTCGCTTTGCATGCGAGAGGTAGCGGGATCGATGCTTGCATCCTCCACAGGGTTGAACCCGGAGGCATAGTTTGTCTTTTCAGCTCAGCAGGCTACATAATTTCAAGAGACATTGACTGCTCGCTATACCACCATCGTGAACGCTTCAAGCGAGCCCACGTCTCCCTTTTCCTGTAGCTGGACAGCCTGCCTTGCAAGGTGCCTTCTGTCATTTTTTTGTCAAATGGGTGTTTCCCGGAAAAACGTCCATAGTTATGAGTCACCCAGGCACCTTGGGATCCACGTGCCAAAGAAACAAAAGAGAGCTTCGTCACTGGGTGGGCTTGAACCACCAACCTTTCGGTTAACAGCCGAACGCGCTAACCGATTGCGCCACAGTGACTTGCCAGCCAGTCTGCTCGAACCAAAAGCGCCATCGGGTCAATAGCATTTTTCTCAAAGGACCTTGGGAAGCGAAAGGAGGAAAGAGAAACGAAAGAGAAACAAACGGGAAAAAAGCCTACTTAAAGCGAACCCCGCAGAGTATGATCAGCCTGTTTTCGTTTGCTTTGAAAAATGCCGTGACGGCTTCCGCAGCGTTTCTGTAGTGTAGTGGTTATCACGTTCGCCTAACACGCGAAAGGTCCCCGGTTCGAAACCGGGCAGAAACATGGCCGTCGGTCTCGTTTTTTTAGGCACTGGGCCATAGCTCTTCCCGTTGGCTCCATTAGTGGCATCGATGCAGATCCCGCATCAGTCGACGAGCCGCTCTCGTCTGAGTTTCTGTAGTGTAGTGGTTATCACGTTCGCCTCACACGCGAAAGGTCCCCGGTTCGAAACCGGGCAGAAACACGGCACCTGCCGGTTGGTTTTCTTGCCCCGAGAAAGGCCCTGTTTTCCACCCTCTCAGTGTGGGCTTCGTTGACTCCCAAAAGTAGTCCAAGGGGCTCTTCCATCAGTTTCTGTAGTGTAGTGGTTATCACGTTCGCCTTACACGCGAAAGGTCCCCGTTTCGAAAGCGGGCAGAAACATGGCCTCCTCTTTGGTTTTACCAAATCCCACGCATGCACTTGTTTGCTTCTTTTTCAAAGAGGAGAAACGTGCAAACCAAAGAAACAAGCACACCCCACCGTGTCGGGGGATTAGCTCACATGGTAGAGCGCTCGCTTTGCATGCGAGAGGTAGCGGGATCGATGCCCGCATCCTCCACAGGGTTGAACCCGGAGGCATAGTTTGTCTTTTCAGCTCAGCAGGCTACATAATTTCAAGAGACATTGACTGCTCGCTATACCACCATCGTGAACGCTTCAAGCGAGCCCACGTCTCCCTTTTCCTGTAGCTGGACAGCCTGCCTTGCAAGGTGCCTTCTGTCTTTTTTTTGTCAAATGGGTGTTTCCCGGAAAAACGTCCATAGTTATGAGTCACCCAGGCACCTTGGGATCCACGTGCCAAAGAAACAAAAGAGAGCTTCGTCACTGGGTGGGCTTGAACCACCAACCTTTCGGTTAACAGCCGAACACGCTAACCGATTGCGCCACAGTGACTTGCCAGCCAGTTTGCTCGAACCAAAAGCGCCATCGGGTCAATAGCATTTTTCTCAAAGGACCTTGGGAAGCGAAAGGAGGAAAGAGAAACGAAAGAGAAACAAACGGGAAAAAAGCCTACTTAAAGCGAACCCCGCAGAGTATGATCAGCCTGTTTTCGTTTGCTTTGAAAAATGCCGTGACGGCTTCCGCAGCGTTTCTGTAGTGTAGTGGTTATCACGTTCGCCTAACACGCGAAAGGTCCCCGGTTCGAAACCGGGCAGAAACATGGCCGTCGGTCTCGTTTTTTTAGGCACTGGGCCATAGCTCTTCCCGTTGGCTCCATTAGTGGCATCGATGCAGATCCCGCATCAGTCGACGAGCCGCTCTCGTCTGAGTTTCTGTAGTGTAGTGGTTATCACGTTCGCCTCACACGCGAAAGGTCCCCGGTTCGAAACCGGGCAGAAACACGGCACCTGCCGGTTGGTTTTCTTGCCCCGAGAAAGGCCCTGTTTTCCACCCTCTCAGTGTGGGCTTCGTTGACTCCCAAAAGTAGTCCAAGGGGCTCTTCCATCAGTTTCTGTAGTGTAGTGGTTATCACGTTCGCCTTACACGCGAAAGGTCCCCGTTTCGAAAGCGGGCAGAAACATGGCCTCCTCTTTGGTTTTACCAAATCCCACGCATGCACTTGTTTGCTTCTTTTTCAAAGAGGAGAAACGTGCAAACCAAAGAAACAAGCACACCCCACTGTGTCGGGGGATTAGCTCACATGGTAGAGCGCTCGCTTTGCATGCGGGATCGATGCCCGCATCCTCCACAGGGTTGAACCCGGAGGCATAGTTTGTCTTTTCAGCTCAGCAGGCTACATAATTTCAAGAGACATTGACTGCTCGCTATACCACCATCGTGAACGCTTCAAGCGAGCCCACGTCTCCCTTTTCCTGTAGCTGGACAGCCTGCCTTGCAAGGTGCCTTCTGTCTTTTTTTTGTCAAATGGGTGTTTCCCGGAAAAACGTCCATAGTTATGAGTCACCCAGGCACCTTGGGATCCACGTGCCAAAGAAACAAAAGAGAGCTTCGTCACTGGGTGGGCTTGAACCACCAACCTTTCGGTTAACAGCCGAACGCGCTAACCGATTGCGCCACAGTGACTTGCCAGCCTGTCTGCTCGAACCAAAAGCGCCATCGGGTCAATAGCATTTTTCTCAAAGGACCTTGGGAAGCGAAAGGAGGAAAGAGAAACGAAAGAGAAACAAACGGGAAAAAAGCCTACTTAAAGCGAACCCCGCAGAGTATGATCAGCCTGTTTTCGTTTGCTTTGAAAAATGCCGTGACGGCTTCCGCAGCGTTTCTGTAGTGTAGTGGTTATCACGTTCGCCTAACACGCGAAAGGTCCCCGGTTCGAAACCGGGCAGAAACATGGCCGTCGGTCTCGTTTTTTTAGGCACTGGGCCATAGCTCTTCCCGTTGGCTCCATTAGTGGCATCGATGCAGATCCCGCATCAGTCGACGAGCCGCTCTCGTCTGAGTTTCTGTAGTGTAGTGGTTATCACGTTCGCCTCACACGCGAAAGGTCCCCGGTTCGAAACCGGGCAGAAACACGGCACCTGCCGGTTGGTTTTCTTGCCCCGAGAAAGGCCCTGTTTTCCACCCTCTCAGTGTGGGCTTCGTTGACTCCCAAAAGTAGTCCAAGGGGCTCTTCCATCAGTTTCTGTAGTGTAGTGGTTATCACGTTCGCCTTACACGCGAAAGGTCCCCGTTTCGAAAGCGGGCAGAAACATGGCCTCCTCTTTGGTTTTACCAAATCCCACGCATGCACTTGTTTGCTTCTTTTTCAAAGAGGAGAAACGTGCAAACCAAAGAAACAAGCACACCCCACCGTGTCGGGGGATTAGCTCACATGGTAGAGCGCTCGCTTTGCATGCGAGAGGTAGCGGGATCGATGCCCGCATCCTCCACAGGGTTGAACCCGGAGGCATAGTTTGTCTTTTCAGCTCAGCAGGCTACATAATTTCAAGAG
>NC_089837.1:92524955-92527455 GCF_035609145.1 Eleutherodactylus coqui
TGAGTCACCCAGGCACCTTGGGATCCACGTGCCAAAGAAACAAAAGAGAGCTTCGTCACTGGGTGGGCTTGAACCACCAACCTTTCGGTTAACAGCCGAACGCGCTAACCGATTGCGCCACAGTGACTTGCCAGCCAGTCTGCTCGAACCAAAAGCGCCATCGGGTCAATAGCATTTTTCTCAAAGGACCTTGGGAAGCGAAAGGAGGAAAGAGAAACGAAAGAGAAACAAACGGGAAAAAAGCCTACTTAAAGCGAACCCCGCAGAGTATGATCAGCCTGTTTTCGTTTGCTTTGAAAAATGCCGTGACGGCTTCCGCAGCGTTTCTGTAGTGTAGTGGTTATCACGTTGACTGCTCGCTATACCACCATCGTGAACGCTTCAAGCGAGCCCACGTCTCCCTTTTCCTGTAGCTGGACAGCCTGCCTTGCAAGGTGCCTTCTGTCTTTTTTTTGTCAAATGGGTGTTTCCCGGAAAAACGTCCATAGTTATGAGTCACCCAGGCACCTTGGGATCCACGTGCCAAAGAAACAAAAGAGAGCTTCGTCACTGGGTGGGCTTGAACCACCAACCTTTCGGTTAACAGCCGAACGCGCTAACCGATTGCGCCACAGTGACTTGCCAGCCAGTCTGCTCGAACCAAAAGCGCCATCGGGTCAATAGCATTTTTCTCAAAGGACCTTGGGAAGCGAAAGGAGGAAAGAGAAACGAAAGAGAAACAAACGGGAAAAAAGCCTACTTAAAGCGAACCCCGCAGAGTATGATCAGCCTGTTTTCGTTTGCTTTGAAAAATGCCGTGACGGCTTCCGCAGCGTTTCTGTAGTGTAGTGGTTATCACGTTGACTGCTCGCTATACCACCATCGTGAACGCTTCAAGCGAGCCCACGTCTCCCTTTTCCTGTAGCTGGACAGCCTGCCTTGCAAGGTGCCTTCTGTCTTTTTTTTGTCAAATGGGTGTTTCCCGGAAAAACGTCCATAGTTATGAGTCACCCAGGCACCTTGGGATCCACGTGCCAAAGAAACAAAAGAGAGCTTCGTCACTGGGTGGGCTTGAACCACCAACCTTTCGGTTAACAGCCGAACGCGCTAACCGATTGCGCCACAGTGACTTGCCAGCCAGTCTGCTCGAACCAAAAGCGCCATCGGGTCAATAGCATTTTTCTCAAAGGACCTTGGGAAGCGAAAGGAGGAAAGAGAAACGAAAGAGAAACAAACGGGAAAAAAGCCTACTTAAAGCGAACCCCGCAGAGTATGATCAGCCTGTTTTCGTTTGCTTTGAAAAATGCCGTGACGGCTTCCGCAGCGTTTCTGTAGTGTAGTGGTTATCACGTTCGCCTAACACGCGAAAGGTCCCCGGTTCGAAACCGGGCAGAAACATGGCCGTCGGTCTCGTTTTTTTAGGCACTGGGCCATAGCTCTTCCCGTTGGCTCCATTAGTGGCATCGATGCAGATCCCGCATCAGTCGACGAGCCGCTCTCGTCTGAGTTTCTCGGGTTTTCTTGCCCCGAGAAAGGCCCTGTTTTCCACCCTCTCAGTGTGGGCTTCGTTGACTCCCAAAAGTAGTCCAAGGGGCTCTTCCATCAGTATGATCAGCCTGTTTTCGTTTGCTTTGAAAAATGCCGTGACGGCTTCCGCAGCGTTTCTGTAGTGTAGTGGTTATCACGTTCGCCTAACACGCGAAAGGTCCCCGGTTCGAAACCGGGCAGAAACATGGCCGTCGGTCTCGTTTTTTTAGGCACTGGGCCATAGCTCTTCCCGTTGGCTCCATTAGTGGCATCGATGCAGATCCCGCATCAGTCGACGAGCCGCTCTCGTCTGAGTTTCTGTAGTGTAGTGGTTATCACGTTCGCCTCACACGCGAAAGGTCCCCGGTTCGAAACCGGGCAGAAACACGGCACCTGCCGGTTGGTTTTCTTGCCCCGAGAAAGGCCCTGTTTTCCACCCTCTCAGTGTGGGCTTTGTTGACTCCCAAAAGTAGTCCAAGGGGCTCTTCCATCAGTTTCTGTAGTGTAGTGGTTATCACGTTCGCCTTACACGCGAAAGGTCCCCGTTTCGAAAGCGGGCAGAAACATGGCCTCCTCTTTGGTTTTACCAAATCCCACGCATGCACTTGTTTGCTTCTTTTTCAAAGAGGAGAAACGTGCAAACCAAAGAAACAAGCACACCCCACTGTGTCGGGGGATTAGCTCACATGGTAGAGCGCTCGCTTTGCATGCGAGAGGTAGCGGGATTGATGCCCGCATCCTCCACAGGGTTGAACCTGGAGGCATAGTTTGTCTTTTCAGCTCAGCAGGCTACATAATTTCAAGAGACATTGACTGCTCGCTATACCACCATCGTGAACGCTTCAAGCGAGCCCACGTCTCCCTTTTCCTGTAGCTGGACAGCCTGCCTTGCAAGGTGCCTTCTGTCTTTTTTTTGTCAAATGGGTGTTTCCCGGAAAAACGTCCATAGTTATGAGTCACCCAGGCACCTTGGGATCCACGTGCCAAAGAAACA
>NC_089837.1:92539955-92547455 GCF_035609145.1 Eleutherodactylus coqui
GCTTCCGCAGCGTTTCTGTAGTGTAGTGGTTATCACGTTCGCCTAACACGCGAAAGGTCCCCGGTTCGAAACCGGGCAGAAACATGGCCGTCGGTCTCGTTTTTTTAGGCACTGGGCCATAGCTCTTCCCGTTGGCTCCATTAGTGGCATCGATGCAGATCCCGCATCAGTCGACGAGCCGCTCTCGTCTGAGTTTCTGTAGTGTAGTGGTTATCACGTTCGCCTCACACGCGAAAGGTCCCCGGTTCGAAACCGGGCAGAAACACGGCACCTGCCGGTTGATTTCTTGCCCCGAGAAAGGCCCTGTTTTCCACCCTCTCAGTGTGGGCTTCGTTGACTCCCAAAAGTAGTCCAAGGGGCTCTTCCATCAGTTTCTGTAGTGTAGTGGTTATCACGTTCGCCTTACACGCGAAAGGTCCCCGTTTCGAAAGCGGGCAGAAACATGGCCTCCTCTTTGGTTTTACCAAATCCCACGCATGCACTTGTTTGCTTCTTTTTCAAAGAGGAGAAACGTGCAAACCAAAGAAACAAGCACACCCCACTGTGTCGGGGGATTAGCTCACATGGTAGAGCGCTCGCTTTGCATGCGAGAGGTAGCGGGATCAATGCCCGCATCCTCCACAGGGTTGAACCCGGAGGCATAGTTTGTCTTTTCAGCTCAGCAGGCTACATAATTTCAAGAGACATTGACTGCTCGCTATACCACCATCGTGAACGCTTCAAGCGAGCCCACGTCTCCCTTTCCCTGTAGCTGGACAGCCTGCCTTGCAAGGTGCCTTCTGTCTTTTTTTTGTCAAATGGGTGTTTCCCGGAAAAACGTCCATAGTTATGAGTCACCCAGGCACCTTGGGATCCACGTGCCAAAGAAACAAAAGAGAGCTTCGTCACTGGGTGGGCTTGAACCACCAACCTTTCGGTTAACAGCCGAACGCGCTAACCGATTGCACCACAGTGACTTGCCAGCCAGTCTGCTCGAACCAAAAGCGCCATCGGGTCAATAGCATTTTTCTCAAAGGACCTTGGGAAGCGAAAGGAGGAAAGAGAAACGAAAGAGAAACAAACGGGAAAAAAGCCTACTTAAAGCGAACCCCGCAGAGTATGATCAGCCTGTTTTCGTTTGCTTTGAAAAATGCCGTGACGGCTTCCGCAGCGTTTCTGTAGTGTAGTGGTTATCACGTTCGCCTAACACGCGAAAGGTCCCCGGTTCGAAACCGGGCAGAAACATGGCCGTCGGTCTCGTTTTTTTAGGCACTGGGCCATAGCTCTTCCCGTTGGCTCCATTAGTGGCATCGATGCAGATCCCGCATCAGTCGACGAGCCGCTCTCGTCTGAGTTTCTGTAGTGTAGTGGTTATCACGTTCGCCTCACACGCGAAAGGTCCCCGGTTCGAAACCGGGCAGAAACACGGCACCTGCCGGTTGGTTTTCTTGCCCCGAGAAAGGCCCTGTTTTCCACCCTCTCAGTGTGGGCTTCGTTGACTCCCAAAAGTAGTCCAAGGGGCTCTTCCATCAGTTTCTGTAGTGTAGTGGTTATCACGTTCGCCTTACACGCGAAAGGTCCCCGTTTCGAAAGCGGGCAGAAACATGGCCTCCTCTTTGGTTTTACCAAATCCCACGCATGCACTTGTTTGCTTCTTTTTCAAAGAGGAGAAACGTGCAAACCAAAGAAACAAGCACACCCCACTGTGTCGGGGGATTAGCTCACATGGTAGAGCGCTCGCTTTGCATGCGAGAGGTAGTGGGATCGATGCCCGCATCCTCCACAGGGTTGAACCCGGAGGCATAGTTTGTCTTTTCAGCTCAGCAGGCTACATAATTTCAAGAGACATTGACTGCTCGCTATACCACCATCGTGAACGCTTCAAGCGAGCCCACGTCTCCCTTTTCCTGTAGCTGGACAGCCTGCCTTGCAAGGTGCCTTCTGTCTTTTTTTTGTCAAATGGGTGTTTCCCGGAAAAACGTCCATAGTTATGAGTCACCCAGGCACCTTGGGATCCACGTGCCAAAGAAACAAAAGAGAGCTTCGTCACTGGGTGGGCTTGAACCACCAACCTTTCGGTTAACAGCCGAACGCGCTAACCGATTGCGCCACAGTGACTTGCCAGCCAGTCTGCTCGAACCAAAAGCGCCATCGGGTCAATAGCATTTTTCTCAAAGGACCTTGGGAAGCGAAAGGAGGAAAGAGAAACGAAAGAGAAACAAACGGGAAAAAAGCCTACTTAACCCCTTAGTGACCAAGCCTGTTTGCGCCTTAATGACCAGGCCAAATTTTGCAAATCTGACATGTGTCACTTTAACATGGAAAAACACCAGAAAGGTTTTGCATATCCAAGCGATTCTGACATTGTTTTTTCGCCACATGTTGTGCTTCATTTAGGCGGAAAAAATAGACCGATAGAAATTGTGTTTATTTATTAAAAGCGCCAAAATTGGGAAAATTTTGAAAAAATCGTCATTTTTTCACATTTCCAACTGCAATATCTTAAATATGTGCAAACATAATATAGAAATTTTTGCTAAGATTTATATTTCCACCCGTTTACTTTATTTTGGGCGCACATTGGAAAAACTTTCGTTTTTTTTTAACTATTTAGGAGACGTACAAATTTAACATTACTTTTTAGCATTTTGAGGAACACTTTGTTTTCCTATACCAAGCCGAGATTGGAATGGCTCATGAGTGTCAGAATAATAGATACCCCCCCAAATGACCTCATTTTAAAAACTACACCCCTTAATGTATTCACTGAGGGGTGTCATGAGTATTTTGACCCCACAGTTTTTTTTCAGGAATTAATTCAATTTAGAGGAGAAAAAGTAAAATTTCATATTTTTGCAAATCTGTCATTTTAAAGACATATTTTTTTCCTATAGTTTACATGAAAATCAGGATTTACACCCCAAAATGGATACCCCTATTTCTGCCGTGTTCAGAAATATACCCATTGTGGCCCTATTGTTATATCTGAGTCCACAACGGGGCCCAAAATGAAAGGAGTAGTCAGTGTCTTTCAAAACAGAAATTTTGCTTGAAGTCCTTTTAGGCCCCATAGCACACATGTAGAGTTCTTGAGCGCCCAAAACCATAGAAAACCCCCACAAATGACCCCATTTTGAAAACTAGACCCCTTAAGGAATTTATCTAGGGGTGTACTGCATATTTTGACCCCACAGTTTTTGAATGAATTCAAACCAAGCAAAAGGAAAAAATTGTGATTTTCGTTTTTTCGGCAATTCTGTCATTTTAAAAACAGCTTTTTTTGTACAGCACACATATGAAGGAAGACTTGCACCCAAAAATGGATACCCCTGTTTGTCCCGTGTTCAGAGACATACCCATTGTGGCCCTAATCTTATGTCTGGATACACAACGGAGCCCAAAATGAAAGGAGCGACCGGTGGCTTTCGGAACACAAATTTTGCTTGAAGTCCTTTTAGGCCCCATTGCCCACTTGTAGAGTTCTTGAGCGCCCAAAACCATAGAGAACCCCCACAAATGACCCCATTTTGAAAACTAGACTCCTTAACGAATTTATCTAGGGGTGTACTGCGCATTTTGACCCCACAGTTTTTGAATAAATTCAAGCAAAGCAAAAGGAAAAAATTTGGATTTTTGTTTTTTTGGCAATTCTGTCATTTTAAAAACAGCTTTTTTTGTACAGCACACATATGAAGGAAGACTTACACCCCAAAATGGATACCCCTGTTTGTGCTGTTTTCAGAAATATACCCATTGTGGCCCTAATCTTATGTCCGCATGCACAACGGGGCCCAAAATAAAAGGAGTAATCGGTGGCTTTCAGAACATAGATTTTGCTTGAAGTCCTTTTAGGCCCCATTGCCCACTTGTAGAGTTCTTGAGCGCCCAAAACCATATAGAACCCCCACAAATGACCCCATTTTGAAAACTAGACCCCTTAACGAATTTATCTAGGGATGTACTGCATATTTTGACCCCACAGTTTTTGAATAAATTTAAGCAAAGCAAAAGGAAAAAAATAGGATTTTCATTTTTTGGGCTATTGTGTCAATTTAAAAACAGTTTTTTTTGTACAGCACACATATAAATGAAGGCTTTCACCCCAAAATGGATACCCCTGTTTGTCCCGTGTTCAGAAACATCCCCATTGTGGCCCTAATAGACTTACAGGACCCATGGCTAGGCCTACAATGAAAGGAATACCCGTTGGATTTCAGGTTACAGCTGAATAAATTCCAGGCCCCATTGCCCACTTATAGAGCCATTGAGCGGCCAAAACTATAAAGAACCCCCTCAAATGACCCCATTTTGAAAACTAGACCCCTTAACGAATTCATCTAGGGGTGTACTGCGTATTTTGACCCCACAGTATTTGAATGAATCTAAGCAAAGCAGAAGGAAAAAGTTACGATTTTCAATTTTTTTGGCAATTTTTTCAATTTAAAAACAGTTTTTTTGTACAGTGCACATAGGAATGAAGACGTTCACCCCAAAATGGATACCCCCGTTTGTCCCGAGTTCAGAAACATACCCATTGTGGCCCTAATCTACTTACAGGACGCATGGCAAGGCCTATAAAGGACGGAACACCTGTTGGATTTTAGGGCACAACTGAATAAATTCCAGGCCCCATTGCTTATTTGTACAGAATAAAGATTGACTCCCTAAAAATCCCCCCCCTCCCCCTCAGCGCCCTTTTTGGCGTTCGCAAATCTTAGATAAAAGTAAAAATGTGAACTGTGTAGTATTTCCGAAGACAGGGGTAATTACGGAGGCTGGTTGAATGGGCCCATGGGGCAATAAAACCGGGTATCCCCCCCCCCCTCCTCTCATGCTTTTTGGGGGTATTTCGTGACCTCAGTGGCAGGTATGGGGTGTAAAAAGTGGCGTTCCGTGAGTCTCCGTAAGCTTGATGAGGTGCGGCGGTCTCACACAGAAGGCGCTCAACAAGGTGCTCCTGGAACTGCAGGAAAGCGAGCGTTCCCGGGGCTTCTTGTAAAATACGTATCACAGGTAGCGGTCTGAATAACGCCGGGCTCACGCGGGTGCAGGCGGAATCCGCTTGCGGAGGCCCACAGCGGATCCCATCTGTGAGCCCGGCTGTGACCCTGCGTACGGCTGCGTAATGTACTGCGCATAACTGCCTACTCACACAGGCGGTCATGCACAGTACACCTTTGTTTGTATTTCCCGCACCATCGCTTAGCGATGACGCGGGTACCCGCAGCCCGTATACAATGTAGTTGCGTATGGGCTGCGGGTATATCCATGACCATGGAGCACAATGGGCTCTATGTTGCCGATATCCGCAGTAAAATAGAACCTGCTGCGTTCTCTTTTCTGCGAGTGGATTACACAATTCCAACCCGCTAATGTGAGCGGAATTGTGTAATCCGATACGATTGATCTGCGTATTACCACGGATCAGACGCATGCGGAATCCGTCATTCCTATCCGGTCATGTGAGACCGGCCTAAGGTAGATCTCTACCTTTTTATCACGTGACCGGGGACCGCTCAACGAGGCCCCTGGTCACTGCTCCAGGCTCTCTGTGACCGTTGGTCGCTGGGAGCAAGGAGATTTTAAATTTCCTGGGCTCCCTGACTCCTGCGCATGTGTCCGGCTTTTTGCCGGCAATCGCATGTGCAGAATCCTGGAAGGTCCACGGAGGAAGATCGCGTCGGGATTCAAATACGCAGGCCTCCGGTAAAAAGATTCATCTCCTCTCACCGATCGCATCAGTGAGGGGAGATGAAACTTCAAATTTTTTTTTAACTTTTACGTGATCGCCATTATTGGATAATGGCGAACACGTGACCAGGAACTGCTCACCGCGGACCCCCATTAAATCTCCATGCTCTTGGCTACGTTTTGTAGCCAGGAGCAGGGAGAATTTAAATTATCCTGGCAATCCACAGCTTTTGCGCATGCGCCCGCCATTTTGGCGACGGGCGCGTGTGCAGAAGCTGTGGTAAGGTCCGCGGATAAATCTGGGGGCCTTAGGTACGTACTTTCATCCTCCCTCACGGATATGATCCATGAGGGGAGATGAAACGTACGCTTTTTAAACTTTTAAAAACTTTTTTTTACTTTTTTTTTTTTTTACTTTTTTACACTTTTTTCTCACTTTACATGATCACTGTCATCCATTGGATGACAGTGATCATGTCCCCGGTATAATCTCTCTGCTCCCAGCTACACATGGCAGCCAGAAGCAGAGGGATTTTAAATTTCCCGGGGCTCGAGCCCGTCTGTTCACGCGCCCGATGTCAATCATCGGGCGCGCATGCGCAGACGGGGATTCGGGTCCCGGGACATCGGGACACCGCTGAGGACTGGGGGTGAGTATTTTCACCTCCCCTCATGGATCCGATCCATGAGGGGAGGTGAAACTGACTTTTTTAAAACTTTTTCGCGATCGCCGCTAACCATTGGATAACGGCGATCGCGGTACCGGGGACCGCTCACCGCAGTCCCCGCTGACATCTCCTGCCTCCCGGCTACCTACAGGAGCCGGGAGCCAGGAGATTTTAAATTTCCCGCGCCGCCGGGCCTTCTGCGCATGCGGCTGACGTAATGCCGCCTGGCGCGCATGCGCAGAAGGACGGCTGCGGGGCCCGGAGCATCGGGACAGCGGGGAGCCGTGCGATGGACCTCGGTAAGTAGTTTCAGCTGCTCCGATGGATCCGATCCATCAGAGCAGCTGAATATGTCACTTTTTTTGCAGTTTTGTTTACTTTTTTGCGATCGGCGCTATACATTGCATAGCGCCGATCGCAATGCCGGGGGGGGCTCCGAACAGCCCGGGATGACAGCTCCATGCTGTCAGCTACCTGCGGACACCGACAGCATGGAGCTGTCACGTCCACATCCCGAGGGGCACTATTCTCTGCAGGAAGCATGTTTTTACGTCCTCAGAGAATAGAGCCCACTTCGGGAGGACGTAAAAACACTATGGGCTGGTCGTTAAGGGGTTAAAGCGAACCCCGCAGAGTATGATCAGCCTGTTTTCGTTTGCTTTGAAAAATGCCGTGACGGCTTCCGCAGCGTTTCTGTAGTGTAGTGGTTATCACGTTCGCCTAACACGCGAAAGGTCCCCGGTTCGAAACCGGGCAGAAACATGGCCGTCGGTCTCGTTTTTTTAGGCACTGGGCCATAGCTCTTCCCGTTGGCTCCATTAGTGGCATCGATGCAGATCCCGCATCAGTCGACGAGCCGCTCTCGTCTGAGTTTCTGTAGTGTAGTGGTTATCACGTTCGCCTCACACGCGAAAGGTCCCCGGTTCGAAACCGGGCAGAAACACGGCACCTGCCGGTTGGTTTTCTTGCCCCGAGAAAGGCCCTGTTTTCCACCCTCTCAGTGTGGGCTTCGTTGACTCCCAAAAGTAGTCCAAGGGGCTCTTCCATCAGTTTCTGTAGTGTAGTGGTTATCACGTTCGCCTTACACGCGAAAGGTCCCCGTTTCGAAAGCGGGCAGAAACATGGCCTCCTCTTTGGTTTTACCAAATCCCACGCATGCACT
>NC_089837.1:93599955-93687455 GCF_035609145.1 Eleutherodactylus coqui
TAATTAGTAACATTTAACTTTTTTTTTCTAATCCTCAGAAGGGGCATGAATACGTGATGCTTTGATCGTTCCTGCAGTATGATGCAATGCTATAGCTGCGATACCCCAGAACATCGGCCCTGGGGTTTAAATGCCGGTGTTAGAATTAACGGCGGCATTTAAAATGTTAATAGCTCTGATGAGCTGCGTGGCTTATTGGAGCTGTTGCGGGCAAGGTCCTTGCTGTAAGAAACAGCCGATCGCCGTACAATCTCTCTTCATACATACCGTCACACTGCAGGATGTAACTATGTCTTATAGCGATAAGGTGTTAAAGGCGTGTATGTGTAAAATAATAATTATATATATATATATATATAACTCCCAGAAAAGACTTCGTTTTAAAAAACTGCACCCTCAAAAGGTTGTAAAATCTCCTTTAGGCTTCCTATACATGGCCGAGCGCAATATCGCGCAACGTATGAACGAAAAGAACTTGCCAATCCTTCTGCATGGTTTTCAGCCATGTAAGAGGATCGGCAAGTGTTTCCCCATTGTTTTCAACGGGAAAACACGCACTGTGCTCCGTGTATTCCAATGTGCCCATTATTTTCAGTGGCACAGGAATTAACAGTGTTAAGACTTTATGATTGGTGCTGGACTTCTGCAATCAAAGGGCCGATTTGCCAAGCTTTACCAAACTTCTAGCCTGGATGTGGTTTTCTGGTGTGCCGCCACTCATCTAGTAGAGGAAACATGGCAACCTGATGGGCCAGCGATCCTCAAGTTGTCATATTATAAAATATATACCGTACACTTTTTTACATTTTTGAGCGGTGATGTGCACACACAAATCAATTCTTGCATTTTTTTCTTACACCATTCCCTGTTAAGCATGCACAACGTGTTTATTGTATTCTGCAGGTCAACATGGTTATGGCCAGACCAAATTTATAGACATTTTTGTATGTTTTACAAGCAGAGCATTAACGGTTTAAAGCTTTTCTAGCGCTGGAGCTGTGGAAGGACTTACGTTTTGCAGGATGAGTTAACATGGTCACTGGAGCAAGTCAAGCACAAACTTTTAGGTCTTCTTTTGCAAGCAGGGATAATCAAAACCTGAATTGTAGTATTCGCATTCCTCATTTTCTCCTTTTTTTAAACAGTATGTACCATAACAATAGTTCTATAGGACATGAGTAGCTATGAATGTGGGATATCAATTTTATAGGCACTCTTGCGCATTTCTACCATAAGCATACATGAAATAGAAGAGGACCTGTCACTTTCATACATATCAGAGCCTTTAATAAAGGTCTGATAGCTCCCCATATATAGACCCAAAAGGTTGATGGTCCCCATGGCAGCCAGAGGCCACATCAGCATTCCAGCAAGGAGTCAATGGAGTGCAATATAGAACCTGATCAACAATCCAAACCCCTTAGACTGCTCAGTATGCATTGACCACACCATATAGACCTATACATCTTAAATGCCAGCCGTTGCAGCAGGATTAGAGCTGTTAGTACAGCCACAGTCCCAGCTCCTAAACCCTTCTTTCAAGGCCACAATACAGGTACGGCAATGTGCGCCAAGAGGTTGCTGGATGCGACATACATGGATATTGCCTGTTAAGTGCTAAAAGGTATCTAGAAATTGAACACAAGATAAAATTTACATAATGTTTGCTTCAGTAGCAAACTGTCATTTCCCCCCCCCCCCCCCCCCCCCCCCAGAAAATAAAGGGTTTCCCTGCTGATCTCCATTTTTGGTTGGTAAATGGCAGAAGACTGGCTATATAGCTTATACAGAAGAGTGAAACTAATGATCCTATCATTTTACAGCTGTGATCAAGTAAATAGTTTGAAGTCTAGGAACTTAAGGAAAAAAAAAAAAAAAGGTTAACTGGACCTTCTGGGTAATTATCCAGACTGGTCATTCCTCCTATAGCCGTACATTGAGTGGCGACACAAGCTTAATAAACAATACATTTTATTACATGGACATGAACTTTTCACACAACTAATAGAACGCATGTGTAAAGCAATCTTGTAACGCTTGCATTTTTTTTGTTGTATCACTGAAATCAAGTTTGAAGTGCCAGCCACTAGGAGTCTCCCTTCCAGCCCCCCTGCAATCCACTGACTGTCGTTAGGCATTTGGTTTCTCTAGTAGAAGGGACATGAAGAGACTGCAACATAGGGCAGGTATTCAGATGCCACCTAACAGCCAATTGGAGCAGGGCTGAGCAAGGCAGCATGGGAAGTCCCAGCTAGTAGAGTACTGGCAGAACTGCTGCTCAGGACTTCCACCATCGGTTAGTGAAGTGCAAACAGCAGAAAAATTAGGAAACTACCTGGAAAATTGAATTGATAAAAAAGTCAAACTGGGAACAAAAAGCAGCCAACGAATACCTGGACTGTCTTTGAAAACTCAGGTATGCTTTAAGCATACACATTAATAAATGGGCACCTCGTAACTGCCACGACCTTAGGCAGCAGGCACAATGTAACTACAGAACAGGCCATAATAACACAGTAACCCTTTTTTGCTTTTTTTTTTTAGGAGTGCAAGAAGTAGATCTTATTTTATGTTACATTTTACCAGTAAACAGAGGGAAATACTTTATATTTTTCACAACTCTGTGGGCACATTATCCAATAAGGTTTCACCGATTGCCAGCCACCATACTTAATTGTCCAGCCTATAAACATTGCCTTCTCCTCATGCCAATTTTGCGAGCCATCCTTCTACATTGCTAAGATTGGCATCCCCCTCCTCCTCCTTGCCATCTCTGGCGCTGCACTCCAGGAATTCTATCTTCAGAGGAACTTGGGAGAATTCAAAGTCTTTGCCCTTTTTTCCCAGCTGTGTGGTTGTTGGTGAATTGCTGCCTTCCAAAGTGCTGGGCGCAGCTGACTGGGTGACCCGCAGGGTATTCCTAGTGAATAAGAAGACACCATAGGTTATTAACCCCTTAAAGATGCAGTCAAATTTTCAACCTCACTTTTCAAGAGCCATTTCAAATTTTTAAAAAAATATATAAAATCGATAATGCAGGCTTTTTTTGCAGGACAAATTGTAGTCTTTAAATGGAACCATGTAACGTATCACGTTGTATAAAGTGAAGCATAAGAAAAAAAAAAAAAAAAAAAAGTTGTTGGGTGGATGGGAGAAACCCTGCAGTTCCTCCATTCTTGTGAGCCGTCAGCGTTTAACTCTGCTGCAGTGGCACCACAGGAAGAATTAAACTATACTAGACTGCACCTATACAAAGGGCTGCCTGTGTTATGCATGGCACATCCAAAAGAATACGAGTTGCTAATAAAAATTTACCATTTTTGAATTCTCTTTTATATAGTTGACGGCTTTCCAGTCCACTGTTGGACGTCACTGAAGCTTGTACTGCTCCAATGTCAGAAGAGATCAGAGGGTATACTAACCCTATTCTGCTGCTCTGACGTGGCCCATCATGTAGTTACTGGCTTTAGCCAGAAGATGGTGCCGTGAAACCTTTAATCCAAAAATGGATTACAAAGGCTTAAGCCCCATGTAGACACACAGATTGTCGCTAAAAAGCCATCGTTTGAGCGATAACCGTTGTGTCTAGACACGCGCCCGTCGTGCAGTTTTCTTTAACGATTCGCTCATAGTTGTCCTTCAGTTCGTTTACAATCCATCGTTCAGGTGTTGGCTTCTCGTTTGGTTAAAATGACATTCATTCAGTGATTTGAGGGGAGTGTTTAATCTTCGGCAGGGTGTACATTCAGCCGGCTAAGGGCTGTTGGGAGGACAAAGCTTCGATTTTAACATCGTTGGAAAACACCTACATTAGGCATTGTTTTATTTTTCACTAATTCACAAACTTTACACACATAGCTTTTTAAGGCCTCACGTCCACTTGAAAAATACAATCTGCGCAGAATCTGCCGCAGATTTCCGTGGTGGATTCGCTTTACAAGGTATTTTTTTTTTCATGCAGATATCCGCACACATTGCTATCAATGTGATAGCAATGTTGCCGATCCGCGGCAGAATGGAGCATGCATGAAAAACGCAATTCTTTTAAAATGCCATCCGCGGGTGCAAAAATCAATTTAGTGGACCGCGGATGGCCAATGATTCCCTATGGGCAAAATCCGCTACGGAATCTGCAATTCCATTTAGCTAGTGGACATGAGGCCTAAAGGTCAATTCACAAAATCTATGGCTTTTCCCTAAACACAACTGCACATTCTTTTAGGTCACTAATAGGTCAATACACAAAACATGTATTTTTGACATGGATGAACTAGAGATTATTTACATTCCAATGACAATACTATCATTTGTACCACCTAGTTTTTGTTTTTTTTCATATAACTCTTTCGCAATTCATCAACATAGATCACCTATAATAGGCTTTTTTTTCCTTTATATTAAATACAACTAGCGTTCTGTCACGGCTAAACAGCTAGGTTTTTTTTAAAGACAAGATAAGCACACCCATGATTTTCACGAGGCGATACCAAGCAGCTCTCCCCCCCCCCCCCTTCAATAATGCACACGTAAATAGATACAGATTTACATTATCTCTATATTGCATTCCACAAAACAAGGCCCAAACACGCTTGTCTGAAATTGGCCTAAAGAATACCGTATATACTTACAATTCCTTTTCCAGCTGCTGTTGCACAAGTTTAGCCGACTTGGCCATGGATATATCTGTGGAGCAATAAAAAAGTACTTTAAGGATCATTTAAAATAAGTAAATGGGAAGTTATAGGGGGCACTTTTGTCTCAACTAATCACTGAAAAGACCAAAATAACCCTGAGGGTGCATTCACACGAGCGTGTGTGTACATAGGTGTGCACAAAACCGCACACCCACGTACGTGCACAAACACGCGTGAATGCAGGCCCATGCCCATTGAAATCAATGGGCTACCGGCAACCCCTGCAGCGATTTTAATATTCATCCTTGAAATATAAGCCCTTCCCTGGTTTGTGTAAACTCACTGATGGGGCTCAGGCGCGTCTAGCAGCTTGGGTCTCGTCACTGCTCCGAGTCTTTCAGTCTTTCAGATCCAGCCTGTTAAAAGGGCTGGATCTGATTGGCTGAGTGCTCAGCCAATCACAGGCAGCCTTCAGCCATTCAGTGAATGACAGATGAGCGCTGCCTGTAAGTGGTCACAGCGCTCAACCAATCACAGGCAGCGCTTGGCCATTCATTGAATTCAATGCACGCGTAACCGAGTCTGCAGTTTTCTTTTGATTACCCCCATTAGACAAAACTGTACAAAAAAAAAACGTTTTGGCTAATAGAAGGGACCTGTTTGACATATGGCCCTTACATAAGGCAACGAATAAAAAAATTCAAATGGTCACAGATTCAGGATTCAGCAAATCTATGTTAATATCATAGGTAACATGAAAACTGCAATTCACTTAAACACACGTTTAAAAAAAAAAAAAATGTGTATATATATTATATATATATATATATATATATATATATATATATATATACACACATACACATACACACTAGAGGGCCTCCCTGCCTTCCGATTTGCTATCCGCTGCCTGTTAAGTGATGCCCGTCTCTAGTGACCGACGGGGGACAGGGCTCAGCCAGCATAGAAGGGAGTTTCATGTACAGCCTGTTCATTCTGCCTTCCTCTGTGCCTTGTGAGCTAGTGAACCACCCCTCCTCCATCCTGTGGCAGTTCTGTGTATTAAAAAAAAAAATGTTTGGTACGGTGTTAGCCAGTAGAGCAATGGTGTGAGCATTCCCAGCAAGAGAAACCAAGTAATCTTGTAGATATACCTTAATAGTTAACAAAAATACATGACGCAATAGCCAGCTTACGGATCTTCTATGGACTGTTCCTCAGCCTGAGGGCTTGCCATATGCCCCCTCCATGCTCTTCTCAGCAGTCTGTGTTCTACAGCTTCCTGCCCATTGTCCTTCTATATAGCTCCTTAGATAACAATCCATATATGGGCAGTGACATCACAGGAGCTTCCTAAGGTATCCCTCTAATTGAGGCCGGTGACAGATGCCATAACAGTGATATCCAACCCCGCCACATACTATTATAGTTTTTGTTAAATACTATTACCGTTTGTTATTGGGCTCTTTTACTTCCTGATATTTTAAGTGATCATAAAAAGGTAAATTAAATTACTTGGGGGAAAAAAAAAAGAAAAGAAAAACAAAACCCTTGTGCCGGCCTTGACTGAATTAGATCTGTGGTTTTCTGATGAGGTTAAACACAACGCCTGGTACTGTTACAGACTTAAGGGCTTATTTACACGAGTGTATATCGGTTGGGTTTTCACACCCCAGCCAATATACACTTCCATGCAAGCAGTCCCCCCTTCCCTCCCCGGCTCCGTCTCTCCTCCAGTTCGGCGTTTGCAATGGGAGGGGCGGAATGGGGGTGGAGCTAAGCTCCACTGTGTCCCACCCACTCCTATTGTTGGCTGTGGACAAGGGGTGGGAGCTTAGCTCTGTCCATGTCCCACCCACTCCCTTTGCAAACCACTTCGAGGGAAGAAGAGAAGCAGAGAGCCGGTGAGGGAACTGCTTAGATGGAAACGTAGATCGGCTGGCCGTGAAAACACCAGCCGATATACGTTCGTGTAAATAAGCCCTAAGGGTCTTTTTGCATGGTTCAATTAGAACTAAGAAGTGTCAATCAACAGGGTAGGCGCTCGTTTGTCTGGCCTTCACACAAGCCAATTCAGAACATATGAGAGATGAAACAACAGAAGGGGATGAATTGTTCATCACTGTCAGCAGCACATCCTCATTTATACGTTTGTCAGGTGGCTGGAGGCACTTAAACATGACCGAAAAAACAAATGAACAAACGTTTTTATGAACATTCTTGCCCGATCATTGGAAGTGTAAAAGAACCCTAGCAGTCATCTTCAAGGACAAATTACCTTGTTTGTTGCAGGCAACCAGTATTGGAGGAGTATTACGCAGCAACGTGGCATCAGTCAGAATTTGGTACAAGAATTCTGCCACCTCCTTCACCTCCCGCTGGAAGGCTGAGCTGTCCACTACAAAAATCATGGCCCTGCAAGATTAGAGAGGACATAAGCATCCTGCACTCAGAGGAGTTATAAGCTATTGAACATCACTAATACTAAATAGGTGAATAGTAACATTCTGGTATAATATGAATGCACACAAAAGCATAGAAGGGTAGGCACTCCTGAAACAGCTACTGCAAAGAGACAGTATTTTTACATTTAGGCAAACACTGAACCATAGGTTCTATACAAAGAAATGTCAGATATGTGAACTGTTTTCCTCAAGGGGAAACTTATTTGATTCACATGAGTAACAAAATTAAAAATCCATCATCCAAGGTAACTGTACTGATACAGAACGAATGGCTCTACAGTAAAGCAGCTTGTCACAACAGTCATTCTACATGGGGCGATACATTTTATGAGAAAGAAAATTAAGCCTTTAGGCGATCTTTCAATAACTAATCGTGTACTTCACTGTATTAGATGGGATATGGGTGCATTTCATAAGTACCTAATAGACGTCTTGTACTGATCCAGGAACTGGAGCCTTAGACTTTCATGGCCAGGAACATCAACCAAGGTGAAGCTGGAATGCTGTAGATGCAACAAAACTTTAGTCAAAGTATAAAGTAGAGAAAAAAAACCACAATAACCTATATACACCGTATACTGTGTAAGTAAATTTATTTATTCCAACACTCCATAATGCAGAAAAGTCTGGTAATGTAGAAACTGTTTAGTGCCTAGAATTGCAGTTTACACATCTACATGGTGTGTAAACTAAGAGCAAAAAATATATATATATATATATATATATATATATATATATATATATATATAAATTATATATACGAGGGGGTGCTGATAAGTCTTTGGCTGTGTTCTTTTTTTGTTTCTATGGTAACGCATGTTATATTACATGAAAGTCTTATGTGTCTAATATATGTTTTCAAAATGTTGTGTTTGTAGCTTATGGCAACAGTGATCTCAGCACGCGGGAAAACACAATGGTGGAGTCTAAGGCGATGTTCACTGCAAATGAGAGCAGAGGAGTGATAAAATTCTTGTTTCTGCAAGGAAAGTCAACGAAGAATATTCATGGTGATATGTCGCAGACATTGGGGGATCAATGCCCTTCATATTCTGCAGTTAGGAACTGGGTTGCAAAATTTAAAACGGGCCACTTCAGCACCAATGATGAGGAACGTCCTGGACGACTGGGAGAGGTTGTTGTTCCGGAGATTGTCGATGCTGTACACAACCCTTATACTGGAGAATCGGCCAATTTCAGCTAAAGGAACAGCAGACATCATGGGGATTTCTGGTGAACATGTTTGTGTCATTATCCATAAACATCTGAACATGAAGCTATCTGCACAGTGGGTCCCCAAATATTTGACAACAGATCAGAAAAGCATGCGAATGAGAACTTCCCGGTCCATTTGTCAGCGTTTCCGGACTGATAAGAACTTTCTGGATCGACTGGTCACTATGGATGAGACCCTGAAACCAAGGAGCAGTCAAAAGAGTGGAGGCACAGTGGTTCTCCTCTCCAAAAGAAAGTCAGCCACTAAGGTGATGGCATCTGTGTTCTGGGATAAGGAGGGCGTGCTGGTAGTGGACTACCTTAAAAATGGGTCGGCCATCAATGCAAGGTATTACACTGAACTTTTGGACCAATTGAAGGCAGCTCTGAAGGCCAAAAGGTTCAAAGGAATCTTGTTCCTGCAAGACAACGCCTCCGCTCACACTGCACAAGCGACCACGGCAAAACTGGTGGAGCTAGGCTTCCAGCTGATTGACCACCCACCTTATTCACCAGATCTAGCTCCCTCTGACTATCCTCTGTTTCCAAACCTGAAAAATCACCTCAAGGGTACCAAATTTCACACCATTTCTGATGCCATGGCTGCTACGGATGACTGGTTTGAGGCACAACTGAAATACTTTTTACAAGGCTTACAGAACTTGGAATACCGATGTAAGAAGTGTGTTGGCATCAGTGGAGAGTATGTGGAATAAATGTAAGGTTTTATCTTCCCATCTCGTTTTTTTTCTGGGTAAAGCCAAAGACTTCTAAGCAGCCCCTCGTGTGTGTGTGAATAGTATAAATAAAATTATATATAACGTTTGTGTTCCAAGGGAAATTCTAAGGGTAAGCATTGGTGCGAAGTATGACACGGATTTTGGTGCAGATCCCCAGCAGTCTTTTCACCCTTGCAGTAGAAAGCCAGCATCGCACCAAAATCCAAGTCACAGCCTGCATGTTTTTGTTTTAAACGCAGAAAGGACACAGATTGTTGTGAAATTTCCACAGCAGAAAATCTGTATCATTTCCGCTAGGGGTGAACGTACCTTAAGTGAGGCAAGATAAGAAACCAAATACTATAAACCAATCAATGTGCTTTATAGATACTGAACTTTTCTTTCACCCCAAATAGAAATATAAAGTAAAGACATCATCGTATGTGGTGCAGCAGTTGTTCCTAGTCACCTGGTGAGACCGTGCCCTAAATGTGACGAGCCTACAAATGATAGAAATCTTCAGCACATCAGATCTATTTCATTTAATGCCATTTGCATAACCATACAATGACTGCAGTACTATGCAAATGGGAGAAGCACATTATAACTTTGTAGTGCACGGCACCAGGCAGTCCAGGCGCTGTTACACCTGTAGCATTTGACTGGCTATTTTTATGAGAGCCTGCATCAAACCTTAAAGAGGTTTCGTCACTAAAACAAAAAAACTCTGCCCCCCCCCCCCACCCCCCAGCCGGGCCCTGCCTAACAAATATAAACACCTCTCCTGGAGTCCCAGGTAGACAGCATCCCCGTTAACGCCTCTTCCATCACTCGCACCATTATGCCAAGAGTTTGAGAACATGACATTGTGGCCTCATTCTTCCGCTCAGCCGTCTACCCAAAAGTTATCGATACTGGTGGCAGCTGCCAGCCGTGTCCAGGGAAGCTCAGGCATCTCACCTTGTCATTCTTTCCTCTGTAGATTGCTGTATTGGGAGAAATGGACGTATGTGTTTGCCTGAATTTTCCAGTTAGGAGCTAAAAAGAAAAAAAAAACAAAAAACTGAATATGAAATTGAAACAAAAGTTACAATTATCCAATCAACGTCTGGCACTCCAATGCCAGTGTTATTACCCTTTAACCCCTTGAGTGGCGGGTTTCCTACCACCCTGCCCACCAGGGCAGGTTTTTTAAAATGGTCTAATCATTGAATTTCAACTAATTTTGCAGTTGCGTCTCAAGAGCCATAACTTTTTCATTTTTCCATTGACATGGCCATATAAGGGCTTGTTTTTTGCGGGACAAGTTGTGATTTTTTAAACAGGGGGGAGGAAAAAAAGAAATGGGGAAAAAAGAAAAAAAGGGGCCATGTCATTAAGGGGTTAAATAATGTATTAACTTCCTTCTCTGGGTCATTACGACGCATGGATACCACATGTGTGATTGTATTTTTGATTTTTTACAAAGTAAAAAGAGACAAGTGTTTTTAATTTTTTTTACTTTTTTCTTTTTTAATTTTTTTTTTTGTGTCCCTTTAGGGGACTTCCACAGGGACCCATCAGGACCCCTGATCACATTCCAGGGGTCCTAAAGGGTTAACACAGCAGAGATCGGAGGTTTTCTCTGATCTCTGCTGTAAGAGCTGGTACCTAGCTGTCCTCTGACAGCTAACCACCAGCTCTCCCTGCCACAGAGACCATCGATGGTCTCTATGGCAACCTGTAAATAAAGCAGGAGGTTGCCGACATATCTGCAATATCTTCTGCTGGTTTTTCAAAGCCCTTGCTTTGTTCTCTGTGGGTCTGTGCAGGCAGAGCACACTGTCACAGCTTGTGGCATTGTGCTCTGCAGCTCCCATAGTGATACATAGCCCGGAAATCTTCCGGGCTATGTCACTATGAGCAGTGGAGCTCGTCCCGGAAAATTTCCGGGCGTGCCACTCAAGGGGTTAAGGAACAAGCACAGTAAATATACGGCACTTGGTCTGTGTTTTAATCCTGGCCAATAGCAAACGTACAGCATGGAATTAAAGGTCCTGCAATCAAGCAGGAGCATGTCAGATTCTTGGCTGTTAGCCACAGCTGAGGACCTGGAGGAGAAGGTAGAAGCTTTTTTTAACGACTTCTGACTAGTCCTTTCCAGGCTACATAGAGCTCAATGAGTGCTATTTAGCGCAGAGAGAAGGCGGAAGTGTTACTTCTGCTGTTTGACTTGGCGATCATGAGACTACCAAGTGCCCCCTGCCACAGAGCCTTAACCCCTTAGTGACTAAGCCTGTTTGTGCCTTAATGACCAGGCCAAATTTTGCAAATCTGACACGTGTCAATTTAGCATGGAAAAACACCAGAAAGGTTTTGCATATCCAAGCGATTCTGACATTGTTTTTTCGCCACATGTTGTACTTCATTTAGGCGGAAAAAAAAGACCGATAGAATTTGTGTTTATTTATTAAAAGCGCCAAAATTGGGAACATTTTGAAAAAATTCATCATTTTTTCACATTTCCAACTGCAATATCTTAAATCTGTGCAAACATAATATAGAAATTTTTGCTAAGATATATATTTCCATCCGTTTACTTTATTTTGGGCGCACATTGGAAAAACTTTCGTTTTTTTTTAACCATTTAGGAGACGTACAAATTTAACATTACTTTTCAGCATTTTGAGGAACACTTTGTTTTCCTACACCAAGCCAAGATTGGAAAGGCTCATAGGAGTCAAAATGATAGATACCCCCACACATGACCCCATTTTAAAAACTACAACCCTTAACGTATTCACTGAGGGGTGTCATGAGTGTTTTAACCCCCCAGTTTTTTTTAAGGAGTCAATGCAATTTAGAAGAGAAAAACTAAAATTTCATATTTTTGCAAATGTGTAATTTTAAAGAGGATTTTTTTCTATAGTACATCATGAAAATGAGGATTTGCACCCCAGAATGGATAAGCCTGTTTGTCCCGTGCTCAGAAACATACCCATTGTGGCCCTAATCGTATGTCTGGATGCACAATGGGGCCCAAAATGAAAGGAGCAACCGGTGGCTTTCGGAACAGAAATTTTGCTTGAAGGAGATTTAGTCCCCATTGCCCACTTGTAGAGCCATTGAGTGACTAAAACGATGGAGAACCCCCACAAGTGACCCCATTTTGAAAAGTAAATCCCTTAACGAATTTATCTAGGGGTACGATGACTTTTTTGACTTCACAGTTTTTGAATGAATCTAAGCCAAGCAGAAGGAAAAAATTAGGATTTTCATTTTTTTGGCAATTGTGTCAATTTAAAAACAGTTTTTTTTGTCCAGTGTACATAGGAATGAAGACTTTCACCCCAAAATGGATACCCCTGTTTGTCCCATGTTCAGAACCATACCCATTGTGGCCCAAATCTACTTAAAGAAAACATGGCTAGGCCTATAATGGAAGGAGCACCCGTTGGATTTCAGGGCACAACTGAATAAATTCCAGGCCCCATCGCCCACTTGTAGAGCCATTGAGCGGCCAAAATGATAGAGAACCCCCACAAACAATAGAGAACCCCCACAAACAATAGAGAACCCCATTTTGAGAACAAGACCCCTTAACAAATTCATCTAGGGGTGTACTGCGTATTTTGACCCCACAGTATTTGAATGAATCTAAGCAAAGCAGAAGGAAAAAAATTACGATTTTCATTTTTTTGGCAATTTTGTCAATTTAAAAACTGTTTTTTTTTGTACAGTGTACATAGGAATGAAGACTTGCACCCCAAAATGGATACCCCCCATTTGTCCCGTGTTCAGAAACATATCCATTGTGGCCTTAATCTACTTACAGGACACATGGCTAGGCCCATAATGGAGGGAATGCCCGCTGGATTTCAGGGCAGAACTGAATATATTCCAGGCCCCATTGCTCACTTATACGGAAAAAAATTTGACTTCCTAAAAATAATCCCCCCCCCCCCCCCCCCCGGCCATCCCCATTTTTTGGCATTCCCTAAATATTAGATAAAGGTAATAATATAAACTGCGTTTTATGTCCGAAGACAGAGGTAATTACGGAGGCTGGTTGGGTTGGGCACATGGGGCAAGAAAACCGGGTATCCCCCCCCCCCCCCTCATGCTTTTTTGGGGGGGTATTTCGGGACCTCAGCGGCAGGTATGGGGTGTAAAAAGTGGCGCTCTGTGAGGTTTTGTAATCTTGCTGCGGTGCAGCGGTCTCGCACAGAAGGCGCTCAACAAGCTGCTCCTGGAACTGCATGAAGGCGAGCGTTCCCAGGGCTTCTTGTAAATTGCGTATTACAGGTAGCGGTCTGAATAACGCCGGGCTCACACGGCCGTAGGTGGAATCCGCGTGCGGAGGTCCGCAGCGGATCCCAGCTGCGAGCCCGGCTTTGACCCTGCGTACTGCCGCGTAATGTACTGCGCATAACTGTCTACTCACACAGGCGGTCATGCGCAGTACACCGTTTTTTGTTTGCATTTCCCGCGCCATCGCTTAGATGGAGGTCAGCTGCTTGGGCCCCATGCTGGTTTGTGGTGTGAAGAGGCTGCAGCCCTCCGATGAGCACCGTGTCCTCTTCACTGCCTACTAGGCCCAATACCGTATGTATTGTAGCAATGGTGCCCAGTATAGCAGCTCAACCCCATTCACCTGAATGAGACTGAGCTGCTCTCAGGCCACATGAAGTCATTGATTTAAGAAGAGGCCGGGGCGCTCACCTGAGGACTGCGGTCTGCTCAATCAGATGATCTGCAGAGGTCCTAAGTGGCAGACCCCCACGATCAAAACCCCCTTTAAGTGTCTGCATGTGAGCTGTGTGCCCTTACATACAGAAAACAGCAAAGGCATCATTATCAGGGTTATTATACAACCCCGGCACTACATGCTCCACCTGACAGAACCTGGTGTACCCCCCGCTACCGATACGGTGTGGCGAGAGTGCTGGTCATCTTACCCGGCTGAAGAGGAGGGTTTTACCGGAGTCACACAGGCCTACAAGTAGGACGGCTCTGCGGCTGCTCTGACTCCCTCGCAGCAATCTCCAGATCACTAAATGAGAAGAAAACACAAGTTAGTGTCCATATCAGAGGAAACATACAAGATAATACCCCGCAGGAGCGAAGAGCGGGACCTCCACGGCCCGGGACCCACGCAGCAGTCTCTGCTCTGGTATAACCGTCGCTCTCATATCATAGTGTGTGATAACACGCAGCTTCGCCTGCCAATAAATCAGGGTAATAAAAGACCGCAGCCATCGGGCCTCTTTTTTTTAAAAAAGGGCTTTTTTGTGCCCTTTAAATTGAATATACACAAAAGTGCATCACGTCCTCCTCACGGTTTCACCTTTGCATCAGTCCACAGTCACACGGGCGTGAATCTCGTGCCAGTTTTGTGCGTTGTGAGATGCGTGAATATGACCGCCATTATTTTGGATGCAGTTATACCCGTGAGCGATGCTGCAAGATAAAATAAATAAAAAATTTTTAAAGCGCTGCATGTCCTATTTTTTTGTGTCCATGGGCTTGTTTTGGATGGGACAGTCGGACACATTACACGCCGTGTGATGGGAGGCTTCCCATTGACATCAGTGGGTAACACTTGCCAATCCTCTGGAGAATCAGAATTTCCCAGAAGTGGTGCGAGGCATCTTTGAATGAAAACGCCTCGCCTTTGCGGGTAAAACGCACGCTGACAAGCGCGATAGGGGGCCCGTCCGTGTGAAGGCAGCCTCATCCAGTCCTGAGCAGGACACCCTCTCGCCGTTGTCACTCCATAACACTAATCAGCCATATCCAATTTTTTTACTCCCCAGGAGACGGACGGGTTTACGGGCAGATCAGAAGTTCTGTTGTTTTTTTCTTAATTTTAAAGAGCGAACGCGATATCGCAAGAAACACGGCGCAATATCGCATATTGGTTCATGCGATGTCCAACCTGATTTTCTCCCGTGTTAGACGACAGGAGTGGCTATTATTAAAATGGAAGTCCGTGCGCTGCGATAAATCGGAGGCTCCATAGGGAAACACGGCGAGAAAAAGGATAGCAAAAGCGCAGAGGGCGGGCCGGCAGCGATCTCCAGATCTCACCGCAGGACAGGAAGCGTCGCAGGTGGGAAGGAAGTCGCTGAAAGTCAAGAGTTTCATAATTCTGCGTTTTCTCGCATTGCTCAACAATCACGCAATTTTCTTGCCCATGTGAAGGCAGCCTAAGAGGCAGGAAGTGTACCGGCGGAGTCACATCTGCGCTGGGGATTCCCCGCAGATGAACACTGTCTCTGGACGGCGCCGGGCGGACGCCATCAACTATAATGAAGTTCCTCCGCTTTCTGTCTGGCTTTTGGACGGAAGAAAAGCGTTGCCTGCAGCCCTTTATCATCCGCTATTTTCTGCGATGGAACCGCCGGCGCAGAAGTGAAACGGGCGTAACAGAAGCGCAGCGCTGCCACGGATGACAGCGAGCCACGGGGTGGGCAGGGGTCTCCAATGGCAGACCCCCATCAGCAGTTCAAAGAGCCCAGAACACCCCTTTAACTAATAAGGCTAGAGCTCTCTGCAGGTCTTGTAGCACCACAAGTCTCAGCATGCCTTGCAGGAGGGACCAACATAGTTACCTCCTACCACACAACTCTACTCACCCAGGCTGAGCAGCACCACCACGAGCGCCGCCACCACCGACAGCACAGTGGGGTCCTGCCGCTCAAGCTCCTGTTTGATAAAGTCCATGTCCGGCAGCCAGAGCCGCCGGCTCACGTTATCCTGTGCCGCCGCCATGATTGTTTCACAACACGCCTGCGCAGTGTGGTAACCGCTTTACAGCGCATGCGCGCTGCTGCCGGCAACGTGTCACTCGCTGCCAACCAGTGAGCTGTCCTAAGCGGCTGACCGGCGCGGTGCATTATGGGAGTCGGTAGCGGGGGGGGGGGGGGGGGGGGGCGGAGGAATGTGACGTAATCTGAAGTGCAGTCTCTGGGCTCGGCTCACTGCGCCTCTAGCGGGCAGGAGAGGGAGCGCGGTGTGACGTGTAACCACAGCTGTGCCGGCTGCATGTTAACATCTTGTGAATCAACCAACCCAAGCAACCAATCAGGTTGAATCAGCCAATCCCAGATAACCAATCAGGTTGAATCAGCCAACAAAAACAACCAATCAGGTTGAATCAGCCAAGCCAAGCAAGCAATCAGGTTGCTGGAATTGCTGAATAGAGCAGAGGTGTTGCAGAAGATGTTAATATGCCGCCCAGTGCTTAGTGCCTCAGTGCCAGAGAGCGGCAGATGAAGTGGTTATAGATTGAAGTGGTGGATATTTATGGCTGCTTCTGTCAGCGTAGCTACGTTATACACCGATCAGCGTAACATTAATTGGGGTCCGTTCAGCGCTGTTCTGCTCTAAGACAGAACCGTTCGGCCACGAGGATTCCCCAAACGGAACAGGAAAGTGGAACCCCGAGCGCAGGTGTGACACCCCCTAAGGCCAATTTCACGCGGCGCTGCACTGCTTTTCCTCGCAAAAATGTAACTCTCGCGTTTTTCTTTCGAGAAAGACAATAAGACTTCCTGGTGTTAAAACGCGTCGCACGAAAATCGCGAGTTTGTGCTTTATAATGCGATAAAAAGGAGGCTCCATAGGGAAACGGGCTAGAAAAAGGCAAAATGCTGAGAGATAGGACATGCCGTAATTTTATTTACACGCAACATCGCATGAGTGAAGGAAACCATTGAAAACCATTGGTTAGTTCAGAATTCTGCATTTTCACTCTCGCATCACGCGAAAAGTGGACGATTTAATCGCCCGTGTGAGACCAGCCTAAGTGACATGGTGCGGGGTAGAGCACAAGGAGGGGGCTATATTACTATTGGGGGCCCAATTACTTTTGGGGCGGCTACTAGGGGCACAGTTACTATTGGAGACACTGATGGGGACACAATTACTAGTTGCAGTCACTAAAATAATGCGGTAAAACCATGCGTTGTGATAAGCCCCTCCCCCAACCACACGCCATTTTACTTTGGGCGCTATTTTTTGTGATAAAGCTGGTAATCTTGATGTACAGTAGTCAGCAACAAGAGAATAGTCAGCCTTGCCTGATAGTTATGTGTCCTCACTGTGTATGCCCGTGCAGTTCGGATGTCTATAGCCATATATATATATATATATATGTGAAAGCCCTCACTCACTGACTAACTTGCCACCAATTCTCTAACTTCCTGGTGTCGTACAAACATGAAATTCGGCAGACCATTCTTTAGGTCCTAAAAAGGAAAAGTAAAGGGTCACAACTCAATTATTCAGTGCTAAGTGCAAACGTAAGTGCACCCCTATGTAATGTAAGCGTGACATTTGGCATGAGCATTCTTTAGGTCCTAAGTGAGGAGAGTGAGAGGGGTGGCACATTCTGCAGAGGGACATCAGTACATGCAGCCTAAGGAGAATCTAACGCTCCTCTATATGTATACATATTTTATTAATCTTCATAATATTTTCAGTGCGAACAACACGTAGACACCTGTATTAAATTAACTTGGGCAAAGCTGGATATCAGCCAGTGCTGTATATGGAGCGGGCTCGGGAGCTGAACCTGCTCCATACACGGCAGTTATCAGTTGTCAAACAGCCAACACCCGTCCGCAACAGCCTGTATTGGAGATAATTCTAATCACTGCTGTTAACCCTCTAAAGGCTGCTTGCTGCCAATTCTGGCATTTAAATGTCCCGAATGGACCCACCGAAATTAGTTTGCGGGGGTGCCGTCTTGCTCTCATGGCAGGAAAGGTGGCACATCTTTAATAGAAAGCCTGCTAAAATACAGTATAATGCAATCCCGTAGTATTGCATTATACTGTATAAGCGATAAAACAACAGCAAGGGGACTAAAAAAAAGTTAAAAATAAGTAAAGTAAAGACTTTAATTATCATAAAAAAATATTAAAAGTTTAAAAAAGGCAGTTGCATAAAAAAAAAAATCAAAATGGATATCGCTTCATCTGTAAAGGTCCAACCAATTAATATTTTATTAATCCTGCGTAGTGAACATCAGTTAAAAAATACAGAATTCCAGAATGGGCATTTTTGGTCACCTAATCTCCGAGAAAATTTGAATAAAAAGTGATCAAAAAGCTGTAAATACATTTGGTATGGCTGTACCTGTGCTGACTAGAGATGAGCGAACGTACTCGTAATGAGTACTTACGCACCCGAGTACCGCCATTTTCGAGTACTTCAGTACTCGCGCGTAAAGATTCGGGGGGCGCCGGGGGGCGGGGAGAGGCGCGGCGGTGCGGGGGGTAGCAGCGGGGAACAGGGGGGAGCCCTCTCTCTCTCCCTCTCCCCCCCACTCCCCGCTGCAACCCCCCGCGCCGCCACGGCGCCCCCCGAATTTTTTCGCCCGAGTACGGAAGTACTCGAAAATCGCGGTACTCGGGCGAAAAAGGGGCGGGGCCGACCACGTTCGCTCATCTCTAGTGCTGACCCACAGAATAAAGAAAACAGCATTTTTACTGCACAATGAACGCCATTAAAATAACTCCCCCCTCTACCAAATGGTTTCATTGTGTTTGTTTTTTATTTTGCCCCACGTTTTACAACGCATTGTGTGGTACGTACATTATGGCCCAATGTCCACGGGCGGATTTGAATTGCCCCTGCAGTTGAAGCCGCTCATACGGAATCATGAGCGTCTGACTTCTATTTACACATGCGGATTTGTTTTCCGGATTCCACATGCGGAAAACAAATCGCGGTACGCTCCATTTTAGTGCCGTTCCTTTGAAGCCAATGGAAGCCGTCCGATCCATGGTCCATCCCCAGGAGTTTGAAAGAAAAAATAAAATTGCACTGTGCATATACATCGGTGTGCCGGTCGGCACTTCCACACACATCCGCAGTACAGAAAAAAAAAGACCCGGACAGGTAAACAGGGTCCTCGGCAGTGGGCAAGGTCGGATTCCGCTGTGGGCTCCTGCATGCAGAATCCGACCCGCCCGTGGACATGAGGCTATAATGGTTCCACTGAAAAATACATCTCAGCCCACGTAAAACAAGTTGTTGTGCAGCCATGTTGCTGGAAGGATAAAAAAAAGTTCAGATTTTTTGAAAGTGGAAATACGAGTACAGCAGAATGTGACCTGGAAGCAGGAGCAGCAATAAAAGGGTTAAGAATGGGCAACCAGTGTAATATTCAGGAAAATGCCATTAGACCTCATACTTGAAGAGTAACAAAAAATAAAAACCGCAGCCGTGGGTTGTAGGGATTCTGTGGACTCATGTTTGCAGCATGCTCTGTCTGTTGCTTATCTGTTCCCTGAGAATTCGGCAGCTACATTCACACCACAACAATGCAGATGTCAGTGGGAGATTTTAGGCTGGACCCACAAAGTGTAGGATACAGTGGTTACTACAGATCACTACTGAGACCAGGATACATCTGAGGCTTCTGTACTCACTGCTGATACTACAGTAAATGACATATATTGGAAAGTAATATATCTATTGTCCACCAGAGGGCACTGCATACCTGTTGTAACACCAACGAGTGGTTCTTTCTAACTTTATTTTAAAATATAACTTCGGGTGCATTCACAGAGTTGTGGTTTGGGTGCAGTAAAAAAAAAAAAGGATGAAAAACGAGCAAAACTGTGTGCATTTTTGTCAAGGTTTTGCACAATGTGTGGCAAAAAAATGCAAACATGACAAAACTGTGGCAAAGTGGGATTGTTCTCAGTAAGAGAAACCACATAATCTTGTAGATATGATACCTTTTAATGGCTAACAAAAATACATGATGTTAATGCGAGCTTTTGGATCTTCTATGGACCCTTCATCAGTTATATATTGCAGAGACGACTCCCCTCTTGCCCTAAATACAAATGTTTAAAAACAAACAGTTGTCAGCAGCACAATATGAGTACCCTATGGTTTGAACAGGTATCCTGCACGCCCACTGGGTTTGGGATCCAAGCCAAGCCGCTCTTCAGTACAAATGTTGATGAAGTGGTGGAAACAGCAGATCAAGGTGCAAAGCAATGAAGTTTCTTTATTTCTTTCCTCCCAGACAGAAAAAACACGACGTTTCGACTACAAGAGTCTTTGTCAAGTATGGACAACAAGTTAACAACATACAAATATATAGTGTGTCTAGTATCACATTAAACCAATCACAGTAGATCACATGATAAAATTCACCTGCATTCATTGATGTCATTATGGACACACATGCTGTGGAGTTTGTAGCTATGGTGGAGCGTTGTAGCAACCTTTCACTTTCTCTTGTGACTGTGTCGCCATGGAGACGTGTTATGCAGAGCTCCTACTGGCTGGAATCTGTATGAGTCTCCTCCCGTCCTCCGTGACGTCATCACGTCACGTCTGTATAGCGTGGTCACATGACTGGGGCGTGCAGCGTCATTGGGCACATGTCCTATTCACGCTCTGCTCCATAGAACTACTACTAGACATAAATGTCAGTGTTTCTTAATAAACACCATGACACAACCAAAAGAGTGGCTTGGCTTGGATCCCAAACCCAGTGGGCGTGCAGGATACCTGTTCAAACCATATGGTACTCAGATTGTGCTGCTGACAACTGTTTGTTTTTGGATATTCGTTTGATCCTGATCAGCGTGCACATAAACGTCTGAACAGTTATGGAATCTGAAAACCCAAAAGGGGGTGCTCCGGGCACCTCCCAGACAGTCTGGTACTCCAATGCAGACCAAGCACGGATATTTGCAGGAATGACGTATGATGGTACTTTCTTGAATACTCCAACTACTGATGTTCTACGCCGCAAGTGGGAAGGTGAGAAAAAGAGATATATTTCACTTAATCTCCATATGGCAACACTCTCTGAGTATTTCAAATCTAATCGTATTCCCCGTGGGTTATGGTCACATCTGCGTCCCACTCTTATGCCAGGGAACGCAACATTTTGCAAGAAATTTGAGGAGATATCCAATCGCTATTCATTGGACATCATCCTTTTGAATATCGAATTTTTGCAATTGGAAGTCGCTGCATGTACAGCAAATATTACAAAATTGGAAGCACAGATCTCAGAGAAGGTGTCTGTGAATGAATGGACTGATATATCAACTAAAACTGATATATTATTGCAGAAATTCAAAAGTGACATTGAAGCAACAAAAAGAACGAAATGGCACCGGGACCTCGAGGATTACGAGAAAGGGAGAGTCTATAACTGGCAGATGTCCCGTAATCGTGATAATCCAATGAATAGACGTACACAGAGACCCAATAGAAGGAACCATCGGATGGACACTAACAAATTTGGGTTTACATCTGCGACATCGGATTCTACGGATGATTCCTCACAAACATCTATGAAATCTGTGAATTTTTTAGGAACACGCCATACGAGACCCTCCAAAGCAAAACGAGACGGCCATGGCACCAACGGTGAGGGGGCCGCAAACATCACCGATCCCGCAAAAGGATCACAATCAATGATGACGCGATCTACCAACAAGAGGCCCTCACCACAAGCGATGACATAAATACGGTTGTGAACATTTCGTCAAGGACTCTGACTACCCTTGAGATGAAGGTATTATGTAAAGGTCTATCATTCTGCCCTACTCCTATGACAGACTGGTTTTCCTTGGACCTTGATTTAAGGAGGTTTTTTAGGAAATTAAGATTGAAAGCATATTTTTCTGATGTGACGTCGTCATCTAGTGTTGATGCACCTACTGTATCAGTCACAGACAAGGCAGCATTCACATTACAAGATACAGGTCTATATAACAAAAGCACGTTTCAGCAACCGAACAATGTACATGCCATCGAGACATATGTAGGCCTTGTAAATCGGGATGTACAGAAATTAAGATCATCACACACGAATGTACGATACCACAACAATTTGAACTATGTGGAGCGTCAAGCTCTTTCAGGGCTTTCACTTGACAGATCCATCACTATCAAACCGGCCGACAAGGGCGGCGCGGTGGTAGTGATGGATTCTGTCAAGTATGAACAGGAAATCTATAGACAGTTAAATGATACAACTGTATATGAATTATTGACATGTAATCCTACTGATAATTATCAGACAGAATTGAGAAGCATTTTGAACGAGGCCCTCTATGAAGGTAATATTGACTTAGCTTTGTCTAAATATCTGTATATACACCATCCAAATACACCTACCATATATATATTACCTAAAATACATAAACATCTCACTGAGCCTCCCGGACGTCCAATCGTGTCAGGACGAAATTCCATGTTTAACCATATTTCCATCTTTCTAGATTATATCCTGCGGGAGTACTCTACAAGTAATTGCTGTTATGTCAAGGATACCAGCGATTTTCTAATTAAATTGAGATCCATCCCTTGCCACGAGAATACAATATTGGCTACACTTGATGTCACTGCTCTCTACACATCAATTTCTCACGAACTTGGTCTAGAGGCAGTTAGACAAAAAATGTCATCAGCATTGGTATCTATTGAATGCGAACATGTGGTTCTGACCCTTTTGGAATTTGTACTCACCAAGAGTTATTTTTCGTTTTGTGGGAGATTTTATCGTCAGTGCCAGGGGACCGCCATGGGGGCCAATATGGCCCCGAGTTATGCAAATATTTATATGGGCATCTTTGAAGATCTGTTTGTCTATACATCTGCATATTGGCCCCAGGCGGTCTCCTGGCTGCGATACATCGATGACATATTTGTTGTCTGGTCCGGTTCTGTTGAGGAATTACTGTTGTTTCATCAGGAACTCAACAGCATCAGGCCAGAGCTGCAATTTACTCTTAAGTATTCTAATAGCAGCATAGAATTTTTGGATGTAACAATTATAAAAACCAGCACTGGCTTCTCCACTGATCTCCATGTCAAACCAACTGACCGAAATAGCCTTCTTGAGTACTCAAGTTTCCATCCTAAAACCACAATTGACTCACTTCCGTGGAGTCAACTCCTAAGGGTTAGGCGAGTCACCAATGATGCATATGTGGAGACACGAATAACAGAAATGTGTAAAAAATTTCTTGATCGTGGTTATCCCACAAATCTGGTGACTGAGAAAATGGAACGAGCAAGAGTACTCTCACAGGATGAACTATTAATCCCGAAAAGCAGAACTAATAAAAACGAACGCATTCCTTTTGTTTCTACCTTTACCACTATAAGCAGACAGGTATCTTCCATTCTACGTAGACACTGGCCACTATTGCAGTTAGCTCCGCAGGCGATTGCATTCCGTGAACGGCCAATCATGTCATATAAACGCTGCACTAGTCTGCGCGACAAATTGGTACGATCAACATATGAAAAAACTATTTCTCGGACATCTAAAACTTTTTTATCGGTCGGGACAGGCAGTTATCCATGTTTGGGCTGTTCCAGCTGCTCAAAAATGATTAAAGGGGTTGTCCCGCGCCGAAACGTTTTTTTTTTTTTTTCAATAGCTCCCCCGTTCGGCGCGAGACAAACCCGATGCAGGGGTTTAAAAAGAAAACCGGATAGTACTTACCCGAATCCCCGCGCTCCGGTGACTTCTTACTTACCTTGCGAAGATGGCCGCCGGGATCTTCACCCTCGGTGGACCGCAGGTCTTCTGTGCGGTCCATTGCCGATTCCAGCCTCCTGATTGGCTGGAATCGGCACATGTGACGGGGCGGAGCTACAAGGAGCAGCTCTCCAGCACGAGCAGCCCCATTCAACACGGAGAAGACCGGACTGCGCAAGCGCGTCTAATCGGGCGATTAGACGCTGAAAATTAGACGGCACCATGGAGACGAGGACGCTAGCAACGGAACAGGTAAGTGAATAAGTTCTGTTTGGCTCATATTTAATGCACGATGTATATTACAAAGTGCATTAATATGGCCATACAGAAGTGTATACCCCCAGTTGCTTTCACGGGACAACCCCTTTAAGGGCAGTCAATTTTTTCATTCACAGACCAGGAAGTGTTTTTATATCAAGGGACGTCATACATGTTCATCAACACATGTCGTCTACTTACTCACCTGCCCGTGTGGCCTACAATATGTCGTCCAAACAACGCAGGAGGTGAGGAACAGAATTTCGAGCCACAAGAGCGTGATACGCACTAAAAAATTAGATCAGCCAGTACCACGCTATTCCTATGACAGTGGACATTCGGTATGCCAACTAAAATTCTGCATCATTGACTCTGTACCTGAAACATCTAAAGGGGGTGATAGAACACGAATGTTATTAAAGAAAGAATTATATTGGATCTTCACACTTGATACAATGTCCCCAAAAGGTCTAAATCATGAATATGATACCCATATGTTCCTGTAATTGCCTCTTTTTTTCTGCATTGGTTATGCCATCTATATGGATTTTAATTCACTCACTTATTTGTATTTTTATGTCTTCACAGTGCATTTATGATGTCGTTATGGCACCTAAGAAATCTACACTGCATCGGATTGTTATGCGAACAAATTGCCAATTTTTGTATATTATTTATATGCGATTTTTTGGTGGTATCCTTGTGGAGGTTTCAGCATCACCTGAATATTGATGAATGCATGATGAGCCTTTTTTTGACACCCATGTGTATTATGCTGCAGCATGGATATTTGCATAGTCGGGTCCCCTTTATTTTTGAGAGCCGCTGATTGGCTCACTTATTACTCTCCTCCCATTAAGGCGGTCCAGTAATCAGTATATGAGAGGCTGACACATACACTCTTGCATTACCCCTGTGGCTCACCATCAGAGCCACAGGCTTTACCTCTTTATTTATTTATTTATTTTTGGTGCTTTGTGACTTCTTGATGCATGGGCATAACAACTATTTTCTGTAGGAAGGAGTAGATTAGAGAAACCTGCTGCTACTCTATACCTGACAGCATGTAGGAAGGCTCTTTATACTATTTGATACTAAATCTATATTTTCAGCTTAGGTCTGAAGTCTAGTCTGGTTATAGAGGTGGCCACACTTATATGGTGACCATTTTTCTATATACCTAACATCCTCATCTTATTTCCGTTATATCATTAAGATGAGACAGTCCTGATGACCCTGGGCTATCATTGAAACTGCCAAGCTGACGCTGCATCCAGATTTACAGCTTTATAGCTCTCTGTTACCCAGGGAGCCTATACTCTGGCTGCAGTTTCTATAATATACTGAGCTAATATCTCTCAGACTTCCTACTGATAAGCTCCCATTAGCTAAGATTGAGCAGAGAGACCATACTCTGCATACTAATGCTGGGAGTATACCTGTATCCCTTAAGTTGGTGCCTAATATGCAATTTTGCTTCTATGCATCTGATATATTGAGCATCCACACAGATCGTCTCTAAGTCACTGCACTATTTGTACTATCTGACTCTATCTTAAACATCTCTGGTCAATTAATTACTATAAACAGTGCTATACGAATGCCTGTCGAATCCATCTGAGCTCCTGATGAACCACAAGTCTTATTGTGGGGAAACGCGTCGAGCACAGTTCATTTAAACACTCTGATTATGAGTGCCCGATTGTGAAAAATCCTCATTATAGGAAAACTCTTTCTCTCTGCCCGTGATTGATGTCAAAGAGTTTGAGATATCGACACGTCCCTATGTCGGATACTGTCTAAGACAGCAATCACTCTGGTAGATCATTACAGCACTTCAATATCAAGTTAGAGTAGCATCATACCTCCAAATCTTGATGCTGTATGATCTTTACCAGTTTAGGAAGTGACTAAGCTCTTCCTACTACTCGCTTGTAGCACTGATCTGTTATCTGGCCCCACACATATATCTGGTTTTTGAGTGGAGGCCAGTGGTACACCAAAAAGTTACAGACTTTTTTGGTTTATATATATTTTTTGTTTGTGTGTTAGCCCATTTATGTCTTTTAATATATCCCTAATAAAGAATTTATATTTTAGTCTGTTACTGTGAAAAGGGCTTAGCTTTAGTTCTATAGACTTTTTTCGTCCCTGTGATAAGTTCTCTATTTTGATGGCGGGCTTCCTTTCAAAGGATCTCAATACGTCTCAGTGGCTGTCTGAGGCTGGTGCGGTCTTTTCGGAGGGCGAATTTAGGTCCACATACCAGAATCATTCCATTGAAAAATGTTTTAAAGATCTCACATTTTCATATCGCGAATATATAAGAAATTGGTGGGAGGTACAGGGCCTACAGAAATATATCGAGCATCGTATTGTCCCTAGGGGCTTACGGAACCTGATTGTACCACCTAAACGTCTCCAAAATCCCACATTCCTCAAAAAATGGGAAGATGAATCTACTCTAGCATCTCTGAAGTTTATTAATCTTCTACTAGACGAAGAAAAATCCACACTTGAAACAAACCAGAAAAAACTAGAAGAACATATAGAAAGAGCGAAAACCTTTAGCGCAGATCCCGAGTATCTAACAAAAGAAAAAACTTTACATCTAAATATTGAAAAATTTACGATCCAAATTAAAGATCGTAAACACACACAGTTCAGTCGAGATCTCCTTGATTTCAAGGATAATCGAGCCTATACCAACACCTTAGGCCGATCTGAAACTGAATTTAGCTCTTCAGATTTCTCAGAGAACGAGTCACTTCCTTCTAGTCGTTCAACATCACGTCGTTTCAAAGCACGTTTCCAACCTCGCAATAAAGGTCGCGGTAGAAAACCGCAGGAAACGGTTTTTGCAGAGCCTCCCATCTCCCAATATTTTTTGAGGGGGAGACGAGAAGGGCCTGCCCCCCCCTTGACATCCTCTACCCTGTTTCTTCCCCCAATCTCTCACCCAGACCATAGAGACCACATAGGAACGAACTCGAACATGTTACCTATATCTGAGACGGACCTAATTCCCATTGAAGACAAGCTGCAAGTTGTCAACTTGTCTGATTATAATCTTACACCACAGGAGCTTGGCTTGTTGGAGAGGGGGCTGTCCTTCGTCCCCACGACCCGGTTTGACCCGTTCGTGTGGACGAAGGACATCTCCCTCTTCACCCGCAAATTAAGATGGAAAAAATTTTTTGCCATCAAAGATAAAGAGCGACTCAGAGAAATGGGTCTGGATTTGGCAGATCTTCAGGGCCTTCAGATTCTACAGGATCTCGAGAATGAGAATATGAGAATTGAAGGCATTGGTCCTTTTACGGACCTTAAACCTTCCTGTAGAAACAATCCCCCGGCACTGCATAGTCCGGAAATAGACATCTTCGAGAGATTGGTTAAAAATGATCTTAAAACTTTGAAAACCTTTTTAGGACCACGTTCCAATCTGACACAAGGGGAAACCAAGGCACTTAAAAATCTTGAAAAAAATCCCGCGATTATTATAAAGCCAGCTGATAAAGGCGGCAATATTGTGATTCTTAATAGATCACAATATATTGACATGTGCCGCCGACTTCTGAATGATCCCTCCACCTATGGTACTCTCTCAGGTGACCCAACAAACTCATTTTTGGTCCTACTGCGTGATCTTTTACAACGGAAATTGGCTGCCGGTAATATTGATGCCAATGAATACCGTTTCATGTACCTTCCAACTCCAACCATCGCTACGTTTTACGCACTGCCAAAGGTGCATAAGGGTACTAACCCTATCAAGGGACGTCCTATCGTATCGGGGATAAATAATCTCACCCAGAATGTTAGCATTTACATTGATAAGATCTTGCGCCCATACGTTCTATCATTGAGATCGTATGTTAGAGACACGATGGACGTCCTGCGTATTCTTGATGGTATTACAATCGAATCCGATGTCATTTTAGCATCATTAGACATCGAATCACTGTATAGCTCCATCCCTCATGACAGCGGCTTGACAGCAGTGTCTTCCTTTCTCCAACAAAGGGGTGCACATTACAATAGCCATAACCAGTGTGTCGTTGACCTACTCGAATTCATCTTGAAGCACAATTATTTTGTGTTTGACTCCGAGTACTTCCACCAGCTCAGGGGTACAGTGATGGGGACGCCATGTGCCCCATCTTATGCTAATCTGTACCTGGGCTGGTGGGAGGAAAGGGTCATCTACAACAATCCACTCTGGTCCGACAACATCATCCTCTGGCTACGCTACATAGACGACATCCTCGTTCTATGGAAGGGGACTCCCTCATCTTTGGAGACCTTCGTTGATGCATTAAATGTGAACACCCTAAATCTACGTGTCACTAGTGACATCCACCAGACATCATTACCCTTCCTAGATCTTCGGATCTCTAAGAACGAGGATGGTACCATCTCGTCAACTTTGCACCGGAAGCAGACTGCTACTAACAGTCTATTGGGCTCTCAGAGTTACCATCCCACACCCTTGAAACGCGGCATTCCTAAGGGCCAGTTCCTTCGTCTACGCCGTAATTGTTCGGATGAAGCTTCCTTTTTTCAAGAAAGTAAAAAACTGATGAAACGCTTTACAACAAGGGGATACCCTGAGGAAGTAGTCATGAAAGCCTATCAATACGCATCTCAACAGCCTCGTACTACATTACTAACACCACGAGTACGGGTCATTGAGCACTCTCCACGAGTGATAGGCACCTTTGATACTGCTTCGGTGCAGATACGAGAGATTTTATCTCATTATTGGGACATTCTCAAAAATGATCCGGATATTAGAGATTACATACCTACGAAACCATGCATTACTTACAGACGAGGCCACAATTTAAAAGATCATCTCGTCAAAAGCCACTTATACCCTAACGAATCCAGACTGACTTGGCTAGGTCAAAACAGACCAGTAGGCACTTTCCCGTGCCATACCTGTGCCGCTTGCCCCTTCATTCTAAAAGCTAATTCTTTCACGTGTGCTGTTTCCAACTGGACTTTCAAGTGCCAAGATTTTATTAATTGCAAGACTCGTAATATCATTTACATGGCCACCTGCCCCTGCCCAAAAAACTACATAGGGAAGACGATACAGCAGTTCCGGCGCAGGATGCTTGGCCACATAGGAAACATAGAAAGACGAGAATCTACACCTTTAGCTGACCACATTTGGTCAACGCATAATAGTGATGCAAATACGCTAAAATTCCAAGGCATAGAACTGCTACGCACACATGGGAGAAGGGGAAACGTGGACCAGCGGCTTTTACAAAAGGAAGCGGCATGGATATTTCGTATGAACAGTCTGAATCCACTTGGCCTCAATGAAAGTTTATGCTTCAATTGTTTCCTAGATTAATTCAATCAGCATTTGTGCCTTTCCCCTTGATAAGATTTATTAATATGTTCTCCTCCGAATAGACCGTTCCTTGTTCTTCTTCAGCCTGTATTTCCTATTATGGTGTACATATTCGATATCAGATCATTTAAAAACGTATTTTTGCGGCATTATACTTATTCTGTATTTGAGTACTATTATATACTACTGGATTTGCATACCTACCTGCAGGAACATCCTCATAATGGGTACCATTCATATTTGTCCTTTACAAACTATTATACACAAAGGAAAGCACAGACATTGCAAATACATCTTTATTTAGCAGCTTTAAGTTTTGAATCCTGGCTCAGATCGCTGTGGTTGCCCTCCGGTCCATATAGGGCTTTCATTCCATCTTTGTTACCACCAGGACCTTCCTGGCGGTCATGTGACCATTCTTGCGAACACGTGACCACGTGGTGACGTCACGGAGCACGCACGGGTGCGTGGTGACGTCACACGCATGCGCAGTAGCCTCCTATGCCGGTAGGAGCTACTATTATAATCTTTGAATAATCGGGCATAGCGGTGAGCGATCAGACACCGCTATGCACTTTTCTACTTAACCCCCTTGCCGGTAACATGCTGATAAGCATGTTACAACTCCGGATTCACATCTAAAACACTCTAATGAGAGCTGCAGCATGGATATTTGCATAGTCGGGTCCCCTTTATTTTTGAGAGCCGCTGATTGGCTCACTTATTACTCTCCTCCCATTAAGGCGGTCCATTAATCAGTATATGAGAGGCTGACACATACACTCTTGCATTACCCCTGTGGCTCACCATCAGAGCCACAGGCTTTACCTCTTTATTTATTTATTTTTGGTGCTTTGTGACTTCTTGATGCATGGGCATAACAACTATTTTCTGTAGGAAGGAATAGATTAGAGAAACCTGCTGCTACTCTATACCTGACAGCATGTAGGAAGGCTCTTTATACTATTTGATACTAAGTCTATATTTTCAGCTTAGGTCTGAAGTCTAGTCTGGTTATAGAGGTAGCCACACTTATATGGTGACCATTTTTCTATATACCTAACATCCTCATCTTATTTCCGTTATATCATTAAGATGAGACAGTCCTGATGACCCTGGGCTATCATTGAAACTGCCAAGCTGACGCTGCATCCAGATTTACAGCTTTATAGCTCTCTGTTACCCAGGGAGCCTATACTCTGGCTGCAATTTCTATAATATACTGAGCTAATATCTCTCAGACTTCCTACTGATAAGCTCCCATTAGCTAAGATTGAGCAGAGAGACCATACTCTGCATACTAATGCTGGGAGTATACCTGTATCCCTTAAGTTGGTGCCTAATATGCAATTTTGCTTCTATGCATCTGATATATTGAGCATCCACACAGATCGTCTCTAAGTCACTGCACTATTTGTACTATCTGACTCTATCTTAAACATCTCTGGTCAATTAATTACTATAAACAGTGCTATACGAATGCCTGTCGAATCCATCTGAGCTCCTGATGAACCACAAGTCTTATTGTGGGGAAATGCGTCAAGCACAGTTCATTTAAACACTCTGATTATGAGTGCCCGATTGTGAAAAATCCTTATTATAGGAAAACTTTTTCTCTTTGCCCGTGATTGATGTTAAAGAGTTTGAGATATTGACACGTCCCTATGTCGGATACTGTCTAAGACAGCAATCACTCTGGTAGATCATTACAGCACTTCAATATCAAGTTAGAGTAGCATCATACCTCCAAATCTTGATGCTGTATGATCTCTACCAGTTTAGGAAGTGACTAAGCTCTTCCTACTACTCGCTTGTAGCACTGATCTGTTATCTGGCCCCACACATATATCTGGTTTTTGAGTGGAGGCCAGTGGTACACCAAAAAGTTACGGACTTTTTTGGTTTATATATTTTTTTTGTTTGTGTGTTAGCCCATTTATGTCTTTTAATATATCCCTAATAAAGAATTTATATTTTAGTCTGTTACTGTGAAAAGGGCTTAGCTTTAGTTCTATAGACTTTTTCCGTCCCTGTGATAAGCCATGTGTATTATGAGCATCATTACTGGCCTATTAAAATGATTATATATGCATGATATGCTATATCTGATTTTTTATCCGATTATCTCATGCCTATTCATGATGCCCTCCAAATATCTAGTTTGCTTGGATATTGATACTTAAAAGCTAAAGAATAAGCTATGGTGTTTTCCACGTGGAGGCCACACCCCTTCGGGGAGGGGCCTACACGTGCGGTTATGACACTGCAACTATACAATATATTCCGATGTACCGATATGCGGTATTCCTCTTTGTGCGTTATGCACGCAGTAATGCCTCATATATTTGTTTTTGTATTTACTACAGATGTGGATTTATCTATGTAGGATCACATAGTGGGACCTGGCTGCATGTCTATGACGCGCCCGATGATGCGGCTCATCCCGGACACGTGACCACGTCTCACTGGCGCGGTTTGATTGCGTCATGGTGTTTATTAAGAAACACTGACATTTATGTCTAGTAGTAGTTCTATGGAGCAGGGCATGAATAGGACATGTGCCCAATGACGTTGCACGCCCCAGTCATGTGACCACGCTATACAGAGGTGATGTGATGATGTCACGGTGGACGGGAGGAGACTCATACAGATTCCAGCCAGTAGGAGCTCTGCATAACAAATCTTCATGGCGACATAGCCACAAGAGGAAGTGAAAGGTTGCTACAACGCTCCACCATAGCTACAAACTCCACAGCATGTGTGTGCCATAATGACATCAATGAATGCAGGTGAATTTTATCATGTGATCTACTGTGATTGGTTAATGTGATACTAGACACACTATATATTTGTATGTTGTTCACTTGTTGTCCATACTTGACAAAGACTCTTGCAGTTGAGACCGTGTTTTTTCTGTCTGGGAGGAAAGAAATAAAGAAACTTCATTGCTTTGCACCTTGATCTGCTGTTTCCACCACTTCATCAACCTAAATACAAATGTTCACACAGAAATTTGAGACTGGTTTGCACTTAAAAGCATACCAGACAAGAAGAGCAGAGAGGTAAATATTCAATCAGCTTACTGCTAAGGAATGTGACAGTTTTAAGATGTGCGTTATCTCCTCTTCAGACCTGCACATAAGGGAGATGGAACAATATCTCTGCAGCGCCACCTATTGGATGGCAGCATTCCTTCAAATCAATGTATGAAGTTTTGTGAAGTTTAAAAGAAAAAAAACAATGATTGGGAAGAAAGACAACGCCAAGGGGGCATCCCTCTTGACCTCCTTCAGAGCTTTCATATTCTCCACTGATGCAAGAACCCCGCTACCAGGTTCATTCCATTCTTGAGGGTATAAAAAATGGCCATAAATTCATACTCCCAAATTCTTTGGTGACGCTTTGTCTTGAAGTTGCCCTTCAGTATGATAACTCTCATCTGTTCCATGTTGTGTCTGTGACCACAAAAATGTTTTACCACAGGTAATTCAGTCTGTAATTGAGTGGTGATGAGTTCCCATCCTGGCTCTAAGTTTTTGTCGTGTTTTCCCGATATAAAGCCCCCCCACAGGACATTCACTGCACAGAAACGCACACACAGTTTTACTGATGTAGTTTGTAGTGTGTTTTAAACTGCAACCATAGGCTTATTTCACACGGATGGATACAATATGGGGCCGTAAATCGCAACCTGATATCGCGCTCTTCAACATGCAATTTCCCCGCGAATGTGAGGAGTTTTTATATCACAACGGCCTCACATCACTTCAGGGTAGTAATGATCCTCCCCTGTGGCTGACAGCTGCAGTGGAGGATCGCGGAGTGTCTCCCATTGATTTCAATGGGTAAACCTTGCATCGCGTGCTCCTAGCACATGGTGCAAGACTACTGCCAGTCCCATTGAAAGCAATGGACAATGTGATGGCATGCCCAAAGATAGTGAACACCACGATTTGTTTCCCACATTGCGGTGCGATGCAATGCGGGAAAGAATCGCTCATGTGTATGACCACATTCAAAAGAATGGAGTTCATATTTGTGTGAGATTTGTGTGTCTCACAGCCCACAAATCTACCATGATTTTCTTGGCTGTGTGAAAAGGCGTACTTACAACTTGGACAACCCCTTTAATACATGAAGAGATGCACGCTTCTTCGGCTTGTGAATTTGTATGTACCATGTTTTGCGCTCCCTGCGTTTCATAGGAGTGACTGTGGATTTTTGTCTCTTATTATCCCAATCTCACCTGCAAATACTGATGCTAAATATTGATCACATATATATATACTGCTGTGTGACATATAGATTGTTCTGTTGTCCAGTTATATAGGTCACAAGAAACCAGTGTGTGCGGTCTGGCCTCAATAAATAAAATGCATCTCTAGGCACAAGCCAAGCTAAAAATGCAGCATGAAAACACATAGACTAGCTGCCGCGGTAAAATCAACCACCACCTATGGCCATAGCAGCAATGATCATGAACAGGGCATTACAGTAGACCTATTCGCTTTTACTGACGTTTTTTACGTAAATGACTATAGTTGAGGCAAATATATTCATTTGTATAGAGTTTATTGAAGAAATAAGAGGTGTGATGTAGACAGATGAAGTACAGCGGCCACCAGTGGACAATTCTTCACATCTGCTCAACAGCTGTGGAACATGCAGGCGGACAGCAGTTCTGTGGATGGAAAGACATATGAGTAACTACATAGGTACAGCCCTAGTATATATTACCCAGAATTGTTCTTCAGACGTTGCTTTGACCCTACACTTAAATCAGCCATTGATGACAGAATAGCAATATATGCGTCAGTAATATAGCATACCTCCAGCTACAACTTTTAAAGGGGGTGTCCGAGTTGTAGGTTTTTAGCAAAAAGTCTTTCCCATGCAGCAAAATAAGCAACAGACATATACCTACCTCTCTAGCTGTGTCCCAACGCGCTGCTCCGGGTCTCCTGTCTGATGTCACATTTACAGGCTGCCCCAGCCTGTTTACATGACATCACAGGCACTGCAGCCAATAACAGAGCTCAGCACTCGATCACTGAGCTCTGTTATTGGCTGCAGGGTCTGTGATGTCCCGTAAATAATGCAAACTACAGGCTGTAAGCAAACAAAGCAGAGTAAGACCATGTGGCGGCACAGCAGGAGCGGGGAGAGGTGAGAATGTGCCTTTTACTTATTTTGCTGTATGGGGAAGGCTTTTTACTAAAAAGCTACAACAGGGAAACCCCCCATAAAGCTACCTATACACGGGCGAGCGTGCTATCGGGCCGTGAAGCTCTGCCCAAGATCACGCTCGTGAACCTGCAATTCACCTGCAGATGAAAGGTGTTTTACTGGCAAAAACGCCTTGCATCGCATCTGTGAAATTCTGATTCTCTCACGCGAGTTTCACGCATGATAGAGGATCGGAAATGTTTTCCATTGATTTCACAGCATGTGGGAACCATTCAATGCATTATAGGTCCCATTTAAATCAATAGGCGATACATTCCAAGGAACGTGAAGGGATAAGACATGAATCTTCCATACTGTTGAGTCATTTACGTGACCTAATATGTATATTGTATGCAAAGGAAGCCATCATAGGCTGACACCAGTATGAAGAACATGAGGGCTGAAGAGAGGTATATTAGATACCAGACAGTAAATACCTGATGTTGTCAAGCACTTGTTAAGGGCAGACACCGCTGAGTAGTACGATTTTCCCAGGAAATCCTCGATGGTAATTTTCTGATCAATCGCAAGCAAACATTGAGTCGAATCCTTGAAGAGAAGATCTTTGCCTTCCTGAGAGCCAAATAGCTGAAATTTCTGTGCCTGGATTCCATTTCGTCCAAACAGAGTCTACAAATGTGGACATTTGGGAAAAAATCATTGATTTTGATTCATTGATGTTCTAGGGTTTAGGCTCAAATCTATAGGTCTCTGTTTCATTTACTGTGTCGAGAAGTCTCTTAGGACAGGACACAGTATGGTATGGTGCAGACGTAAAGTTACTCTACAAGGAAAAACTAGTGTGTTTTCGGGCATACATTATGTAGTTTGAATACGGTTGGGGATGAGTCGGTGTAGCAGCTTTATAATATGGGAACAGCTCTTCGGGTTCTTGAACTAGTTGTTACTATTCTGTTAATTTAGACCTGCACAGGAATGTAATTTGGGATAACAGTTTTGGAATCTGGTAGATTTTCTTGAAAGTAAGGAGTCAAATGATGCGAGAACATTGGTGTTACGATCAGCAGGAATTCTCAAGCTGCATTGTCATCTCCTGGCTTCTAAGTTTGCTGTTTGTGTCCCATAGCTGATCCATTAGTAGGTTAATTTACCACACTGCTCAGCTAAACCTTGTTTGTATAGGAGTGTCTGATTGGATTAGCCTCTCTTTAAATATTCTTTGCTTCTGCAGCTTGTTGCTGGTGATAGCATAACTATGTGTGTTTGAATCCAGTATTCTTTGTATGCTTCTAGTTTCTAGTCTAGTCTTGTTTTCCTATTAATATCATTTTTTGTAGTTAAATTATTGCTTCTAGACTTGTAGTTTCTTTGATTATTTCTAGTTTGTATCTGCCCTGTCTGCTTCTAGTTTTTTTTGTCCCTGAGTCTTAACTGCTTTATTATGTGTTTCTGAAGGATAGTGTTTTAGATAAGGCTGCCAATAGATAAAACTGAGGGTTGCTCAGGGACTGTGGTGACTGATGTCAGGGTCAATGTCAGGGATAGATTAAGGGAAGACTTACAGAAAGGTACTGTTAGGTTTTGTCATGTTGTATTTCTATTTCCATCACCATCTGCTGAATTACTTGTCATCATTTGATTATCACCATTCTGTTCCTATCATCTATTGGTGAGCACCCAATTGCATTTGTCTTTCCTATTTGTATTGTTGTGTGCGTTATATATTTGTTCTTAGAACTGTCCAGTTGTAATGCTATGTGATTCTACTGTCAGTCCTTGGAGTATCTGAGTACTGGGAGACATTGTTAGTACTCAGGAAAGACGATCACTCTAGCTGAAGCCAAGTTTTACAATTGTTACAGCTGGGAGATGATACAATGATCTGAAGTCCTTACCTGCTGCTTACTAAGGATTTTTAGCACACTGTTCCTCTTCTCTGGTCGGGTAATGACAGCATGGGCAGGCACTTCTGCCAGATTGCAAGTTTTGTAGTCACTGACAGATGCACGAGAGCCATTAAGGCATAACAACTCAAAATCACTTGACTTCAATTTCTTTGCCCATTCTGTGGGGCTTTTACCTGAATGAAGGCCAACAACAGTCAATTAATACATTTTACCAGGTGTCTGTCACCCTGAACTTGTAGCTCCAACTATCATGTGACAGCAAATATGTTCCTTACTAAGAAGGTTAATGTACAGACATATCTCATTAAGTATTAGTAAGGTCACAAACTGATTGCTTTTACAATGGCAAATGTATATTATTATGCTGACAACCATTAAAACTAATATTTCAGAAAGATCAGACATTTGCCTAAAGAGTATACACCTAACATAAAAAAGTTCTGTAAAACTGGGTTCATGTCTGCATCTTCATTTCCGATTTCCTGTGCCGTCAGTGCCGGGTCTGTCACATCTAAAGTTGCCTGGCAGCCCTTGCTTTATACATGGTTGCGTTAGGTCTTAAATGGAAAGAGACGCTCTGTAGCCATTTCTGGCCCTGACTTAGGCCGTTTTCACACGAGCACATTACAGCCGCATGATGCTCCGAGTTTAGGTCAGTAAACCCTATGGTCAAGTCGGAACACACGTCCATATTATGGACACAGAAATGTAGCTGTAATATACTTGGATGAAACCAGCCTTACAGTTGAAGACTGTTAATGAAGGAGTATTGCTCAATTCACTAAATTAAAGGCAATTCCTTTGATTATTATTTTTCTTGGTAAGCTGGGTGACAAGGAATATTACCACATATAGAGCTACTATAGCAAATCTGTCTCTTTTTAGGCAGGGATACATCCTCTTCTTTCATTTTGCAAATTTGCCATTTAGGGGTCTAAAGAAGCTGAGTGGCGACCCCATGAAAACCCTAATAGTGCCCAAATTAGTATTTACCAGGCTATTTCTTGGAACTGATATGAAGAAATACCTAAACAAACATAATGACTTAAGAACTTATATTTACTATCATTTAGGGGAAGAATGCCATTTAATGCAAGCTTACATTCTAGGTGTTCTAAGTACATTAACTTCTTACCATCAGTATTCTCAAATACAGTTGTGTGCTTCACAAAAGCCACATCTCCTCTTTCAACAAGACACCTAAAACAAAGAAAGTTTATTCTGTATATCCCCATTTACAGTACAGTGTATTCATCTATTACTCCTGCCCATCAAACATTAGTATCACAAGTTATTATCTCTAAAAGTCATCATGTTATGTTAGTTCATCCTTAGTTTAGTAATTGCACATGGCCATATTGTCATGAAATCCACAAATTTCCAACAAATGTTCCACCTTTTCTAAAATTGTGTGAAGAATGAGCCATGGAAAAGTAGCCCACTTCTGATTCCAACACCGCCATCCTATGAAATATCTGTACATGATAGTATTCTGAAAAACATTTACAGGAACTGAAGGAGCTTGACAAAGCTAAATGTATAAATTAATGTTGCTGACCATGAATGCTAGAGAATTTTTGAAACCATTGCTATACTTTATGACAGAGGAATTGTGGTTTCATTTATAAAGTCACATGAATTCACAGAATATGGGGTACTGGTCTACTGAAAATCCTCACCTTGGTCATGAAGCACCACTGCACGACCAGAAAATTAGCAATTAGTGCGCAGTGACAGGAACACAAATAGTGGACCTAATTTTCTTTGAACCAACTGTGAATACAGCAGGTTATCTGGACATATTTAAACAGTTTTGCGACCAACTGACAGCGGAAGAAAGAATGTACTGTTTTTTCCAACAAGAGGAGGCAATATGCCACACCTCCCGTGACTCAATGGCATTGGTTCATGAACAGTTTGTGGAAGAGGGAACTGTGAGCAAGTAGTTATGGCCACCACGTTCCCTCGACTTGTCCACCAGCAATTTTTATTTGTAGGGAAATTTAAAGCAAAAAGTGTCCACCAATAATCCTCATACCCTGGATGAACTTAGAGGAAAGAAGGTTTCATCACCAACACAGAAGAGGGTTCTTTACTGTAAGAGCAGTGAGACTGTGGAACTCTCTGCCTGTGGAAGTGGTGATGGCAAAATCCATAGAGGAGTTTAAAAGGGAACTAGTTGTCTTTTTAGAAAGCTGTGATATTACAGGATATAGACATTAAATAACCAGTGGGGTTGTTAATATAAATTGGCTTCTGCCTCATTGGTTTTTTTTTGCCTTCCTCTGGATCAACAAGGGGGGGTGGAAACATGCTGAACTGGATGGACATTTGTCTTTTTTCAGCCTAGCATATTATGTTACTATGTAACTCAAGGAAAACATCACAAACACTATCCGCTACACCGTTGAAGAGCTGCAGGCAGTATCAACCAACATGTTGAGACGTGCCCACAGGTGCATAAAAGTGAATGGGTAGCTCTTCAAGCATCTGTTGTAACATGTGGCTAAATCAATAAAGCTTTGGAAAAAACAATCCATTTGCTCATTCATTCTGTCACAGTATTGACAGAGGTGGGCTACTTTTCCATGGCCCACCTTGCATTTAGGATTGGCTGCTTACAAGAGGTAGTAACAAATTTCATAAAGTGGTTATTCCCATTGGTATTATATACTGAATGATCACTTTATTAGTGACTCTGACCCTTTCACAACTGGAGCTTCTCTGTATGAAAATTAGACTTGGAGTGCAGCATAAAATCAAGTGAGCAAGTTTTTCGTGGGTCGGTTTTCAGCACAAATCCACATTAGAAAGGGGAAAATTGACTAGTCTTGAGTAATTTTAACCTTAGTATGGTCATTAGTGCTAGAGTAGCTGGGGTTAATATTTCAAAAACTGCCAACCTTGTGGGGTTTTCTTATGCAGTAATATGGAGAGTATGCCGCCATTAAAATATATCGCATGATCACATGAATCCAGATTCGGCATTATGGAAGGGTCAGAAATCGGCACAAACAACATGAATTGATGAACCCTTCCTGTCAGGTATCGACTGTGCAGGCTGGTGAAGGTGAAGTAATGGTGTGGGGAAGGTTTGGTTGGCATACTCTGGGTCCAGTGTTCATGCAGAACTATTTCAACACCTAGTAGAATCTGTCATAATGAATTGCTGCAGCTCTGAAGGCCAATGGGCTTCTAGGTTGTGTCTCTAATAAAGTGTTTATTCAATGTGTATATGGGTAGCTACAGTATGTCAGGGTTGGTTTTGGAGTGATGTTGCTCAGATGAAGTGCAAATGTGAAACATATATTGCAGCTTGTGCTTATAAGCCACTCCTGGTGCAGTACATAGTGGTGTTCATAGATCAACTTAAAGGGAATCTGTCACCTTCTTTTAGCCCTATAAGCTAAGCTTCTAAGGCTATGGGCTGAAAGTAGGTGACCCGCTGAGTCCGGAGATGTTAGTTTTATACTTACCTTCCCCATAGTTCCTCCGGTGTGATCGCTCAATGCATTAAGTGGCACACTGAGTAGTCCACTCATTCTAATTTTATAATAAGCGGACTACTTAGCAGCGCCGCTCAATGCATTTAGCGGTTGTTTCCAGTGCTGACATTGGGGAAATGATGGTGGAGGGAAGTACCATGTTTCCCCGAAAAGAAGACCCTGTCTTATAATAATTTTTGCCCCAAAAGAGGCACAGGGCCTCATTTTCAGGGGGTATCTTATATTTACTTAGCAGGCACCGTCCAGGTCTCTCCCACTGTTCTCCGGTGGTCCAGCAGTCTTCTGTGAAGTCCTCAGCGCCTCAAATCCTACCTCCAGCAAGCAATTGCTCTGATTGGTTCTTGAGCATCGTGGCTCAGCCAATCAGAGCCAGTGCGCTCGAGAACCAATCAGAGCAATCGCTTGTTAGAGGCGGGGCTTACAAACCCCGTTACCAGTAAAGTGATGTTATGTCGGCGCTGAGGACTGTACAGAAGCCTGCCGGAGCGCTGGAGACCAGCGGGAGTTACCCAGATGGCGCCTGCTAGGTGAGTATTGCTTTTTTCATGTAGTTTTGCTAGGGCTTTTTTTGGGGGGTAGGTCTTATTTTCAGGGAAGCACAGTATAAAACCTACATTCTCAGACTCCACAGCTCACCTACTTGTAGCCCATAAGCTTAGCTTATAGGGCTAAAAGTAGGTGGCAGATTCCCTTTAAGATGAACCATCCTTTTTTTTATAAATAGGAATGAAAGATTATAGAGGCTAATGGTTTCAGTTACCTGAAGGCTCCGGAGTATCCATAATAAGCTTCAGCATCACTGGGAGAGCACTTAGTATCTGTGAGCGGTTTTTGTGGGTCACCAATACATAATTGACAGAAGGTCGAATTAATGTCAGAGCCAGGAGCACAACTCTTACTGAAGTAGGAACCTGCCATAGACAAGCAGCAAATAACAAACTATCAATAACTTCACAGATACATTTTCCATTCAGAACAAGTACAAAGCAGCGATGGCACTAAGTCTCGGCATCAGGGGTAAGGGTCTCTGGTCTTTTTCCTGCTGCTCTGGGTGTCTCAGCTTGCCGATCGGCACTTTTAATTGTATACGTGTCCTATGTGAATTATGCAAGTCAAATATATAGGGAGTACGATTGGAGCACCAAGATAAGCTAAAGCGCATTGCACTCAGATATAGTTACCTGTCTTCAGAAAATAAATTAAAGTTGACAGGTCTGCAGCATTCAGGAAATTAATTGCTCTGATTACCCTCTGTTTACCTGAAGACGTATGGCACAGTACCAGCCATGCTGGGAAATGACCGCACTCAGCAAGAGCGGATTCTGAAGAGCTGACACTTGTTTTGCACCAAATGCTAATGCATCATGTCTTGATACACATTATCTAGCTTATCCTTATGTACAGTTACAGAGTATTGCAGTATATAGTACCATTGCATCATATGATTGCAAGGTCAAGCCCCACGTGGGCACTAAATACGACTAAACTCAGGTAAAATGTATTAAACACTTTAATAACGTTTTTTAAACACTAAAAATAAAATATTAAAAGTTCAAAAAAACTCTTCTTTTTCCATAAAAATCTAAACAATTTTAAAAAGCCCACAAATGTGGTATCACTGTGTTCATAAAGGTCCAAATGATTAAAATATCACTATGTTGATGCTGCACGGTGAACACTGTAAAAAAAAATACAGAACCTAAAACAATGGCAGTTTGTTTTTATCCCACCTCCCAAAACAATTAAATAAAAATAGTGATCAAAAAGATGTATGTACCCCAAAATGGTACTAACTCAGACTACAGCTCACCACAGAAAAAAGCAAGCTCTCACACAGCCCAATCGTCGAAAAAATTAAAACAATTTATGTGTCTGAGATATTCCAACGGAAAGCAATTTTTTGTTTTTAACCCCTTCCCTCCCCATGACGATGGCAAAATCATGTACCCTTACGTCATAGGGATAGTGCGAGATCATAGCAGATCTCGCGCTGTCCCACAGTGGGAGCTGGCTGACACTAGTAGCCGCCCCCCCGCTGCGACAGCGGGGGTGCATTGGAGGTGCACTCCCCGCTGTTAACCCCTTCCCTGCCGCGATCTAAGTAGATCGCGGCAGGAAAAGGGTTCACAGATGGAGCACGCTCCCTCTGTGACTTCAGCCGGCTCTCGCGATGTTATCGCAGACAGCCCGGCTGGTTGCTATGCCAACAGGATGCCAGATACCGCCGTTCTGTATTGCCATTGCCTTAGATCGCTGTAATAAGCAATAAAGCATGGCAGAAGAGAAGTCCTGCCATGCCTTATCATAGCGATCATCAGTGCTGCAGTGTAAGTCCCTTAGAGGGACACAGATGGTGTAAAAAAAAATCTAAATAATGTACAAAAAATAAAAATGTTAAAAAAATGTTAAAAAAAACCTTTTTTATGCTTTTTCTCATATTAGCATTAAAAAAAAATCCCACATATTTGGTATCGTCGTGAAGACCCGTACAATAAATCAAACACGCTTTTTATCCTGCACGGCAAAAAGTGTTAAACAAAACGCTAAAAACTGAGGCAATAAAAGTGATAAAAAAATGTATGTACCCCAAAATGGTGCCAATAAAAACTACAGCTCGTCTCACAAAAAATAAGCCCTTATAGAGCTCTGTACATAGATAAATAAAGTTATAGGACTTTGAATGCAACGATTTTAGAAAAAAAAATAATTTCCAAAAATAGGGTTTTTATTGTGGAAAAACCTAAAAAAAATTGTACTGACACGCAGAAAAAAATGTAATTTGTCATTTATGCTGCATAATTAATGCTTTAAAAAATACAAATCTATGGCAGAATTGATGCGTTTTCTCTCCCTACGATCATAAAAAAAATAATAAAAGTTTTACAATATAGCCTATGTACCCAAAAATAGTACTAACCCAGACTACAGCTCACCACAGAAAAACCATTAAAAACTACAGTTCGCCACGCAAAAAACAAGCCCTTATATGGCTGCGTCGACTGAAAAATAAAAATGTTATGGCTTTTGAAAAATGGAGATGAAAAAATACCAAAAATCGTTTGGTCCTCAACGCCAAAATAGGCCGTGTCCTTAAAGCAGTGTTTCCCAACTCCAGTCCTCAGGGACCACCAACAGGTCATGTTTCCAGGATTTCCTCAGAATTGCCCAGGTGATGTAATTCTTTTGAATGGCTCAGACATTGCCACAGGTGCTCTTACTATAGGATATCCTGAAAGCATGACCTGTTGGGGTGCCTTGAGGACCGAAGTTGGGAAACACTGCCTTAAGGGGTTAAAAAAGTAGTAGTAAAACATAAACTATATAAATTTGGCATCACTGTAATTGTACGTACATCATTTTTACTGTACCAATTGCGCCACAATTTTTGCACTAAGAAAGCTAAGCAATAGATAATGTAAAACAATGTCTAGAGATGCAACAAGGCTATTACCCAACATGAGCCACTGTGATGAATTTGGCCCATTTTTAGACCATCGGGTCTACGTTTGCGCTGTCCTAGTGTTAGATAAGAATAGTAAAGCTGGTTTTAGATTTGCTGCCATTGTATTCCTAGAAATGAAGTGTGACAGCTGTGTGCCCCCCCCCAGCTTATGTACACCAATCACCCTGGTTTCATAAAAGGTGGTATTTCTGTACAATAGATGTGGATGGCCATGAATATAGAAGTAGAGCAGAAGGACAGTGAAGATTCCTGGCTTAGGTTCTGTTCACATCTGTATCATGGCTTCATTATAATGGGGTCCTTGGGGGTCCATCGGGGTCTCCATTGTTTTAGCAGGAAGACTAGCACAGCATTCAGCAATATTCCTCTTGTCAAATCTGACAGAATTTGCGATGCAAGCACCATGTGAACATCGCACTAAGTAGCTCTGAATCGAGTAGAACAACGTTCCCGATCTAAGAGAAGGCGATATTTCTCTAAATTAGATTTGAGGGTGGGGATTTGTGCAAATCAGGGCAGTTTAAACAATTTGTATGTTCTGAATATTTTTCTGTTTTATGGTAATTTTTTTCCAAATAATCGAGTTGTGTAAAGGGACCAATGATCAGTTGACCAATAAGCAAACACTTGTTCGTCGGGTGATCAGCTTGTGTATGCGAGTATAAACATGCTTGTTGGTCAGCAGTACTTCTTCTCGTGTGGACAAAGATAAGTACAGCCGGTCTTTGGGGACGAAAGATCACTAATATGATTCTTATCCCTGTGTAAAAGAATCATATATGTAGGCTCTTTGTGTAGATCTTACACTGATTTACACGACACCACACTTGACCCACATCACAGGCCTCTCACCAGCCAAGCCAGAATCCTACTGCACACTGATGAGGGGCAAAAACCCTGAAACAGCTGTCTGTGTATGGATTCTGGCTTGGTTTCCTCTTCCCAATCATTGTTTTACAGACTTCTTAAAAAGTCGTACATTGATTTGAAGGAATGCTGCCATCCAATAGGTGGCGCTACAGAGGTGTTGTTCCATCTTCCTTATTTACACTCACCGATATCACAGTTATTGTTGTTTTTATTAATAAGACCAACAGGAACATTCCAGCCCGCAGTGCGTCCCAGAGCCGTGTGGCATGACATCTTGCCTTTAAGATTGTTCCATGAGATGTCTTTGTTACTCTTCTTTACAACAGCAACAGCATAATATGTTCCTTTGTGGAGAAAACATGAAAAATTGTAATTTACACTATTCACAATGAAGTCAAATATGCATCTTACTGCCTACTGGTTCTATATAATGGAAAATGTATAGCAGATGAGCCCCACATACATTCATTATTTACCCATTATGGCCTGTCACAAGTTATAATGATTAAGAATGTACATAAAGTAGTAGAGTGGAAAAATGATCCCACATGATGTGTCACTGGGCAATTAATCAAACTAATTTGATTAATCATCATTTTGCTGAGGCACATTTTTAACTTTCATCAGAATAATGAAATTGAGATTAATCCTGCCCCCTGTGGGTGGGGCTTATATCAGGTAGCGGGGGGAGGGGCTGGGGGAGGGGGTGGGGGAGGTTGTAAGGGATGCCAGGTAAAGGGATGTGATGACTGAGGAGAGGACAGTATATATAGGTTGTGATGGAGTGTGTGCACAATACATGAAGGTCTGGTATGATTGTGGGGTGCAGAACTTTGTCCTTCGGGGGCATGTAACTTAAGTTTATATCCCATTCTTTTACATGTGACTCACATACACAGCAGTTCTTTGATAAGTACTGATTATCAGAATTATCCCATTGAATTCTGATAATCCGTATATATTAAAGTGACCCTACTGGCCTGGACAAACAAAGATGGCTGCACCAGCTTCTCTGACTACCTGATGTACACAGTACGCTAGTATGCATCATCATTAGTCTAAAACACTACACCTGCTTTGATTGACCAGTACTGTCCACATGAGTAGTATTGGCCAGTCAGATCAGCAGGTAGTGTCTTAGGCCTCATGTCCACGGCATGCACAGATTCTGTGGAGGGAGCCCGCACGGAATCCAACACTGCCCTCAGCCAGTGAGCCCTGCTTACCTGCATTTCCCTGGCAGCGACATCCACGCAGATCCCTCCACTTCCAGGTCCGCTGTACTGCACATGGTCCTCACGGCTTGCTGTTGGACATGCACAGTACTTTTTTTAAAATCTCCTACTACCTCGCGGATCTGTGGCATGTCCGCAATGTTAGCTGCGGGTCTGCCGCAAATCAGATAGCTTCCATTGACTTCAATGGAAGCCTTCCATGCGGGAACAGCACAAAAATGGAGCATGCTGCAATTTGCGGACCACAAATCTGCATGTCTCAATCCATTAGTGGATGCCCAGGCATCTCTATAGGCGGCTTGATCTGAAAATTCCGCAAATTGAATTTGCCTGTGGACATTGGGCCTTAGACTCCCAATACATACTATATACAGTGTGCATCAGGTAGTTAGCAGTGGGGTGGCTATCTTTGTTTGTCCAAGACCGGAGGGTTGCTGTGTGTTTGAGATTCCCTTATGTTAAAAAAAACATGCATATTCATATTTTTAGATTGTTTAGCAACTCTATTGCCAGCTATACATTGTAGTAACCTCACATATTACTAGAGTAACATATACCGTGTTTCCCCGAAAATAAGACAGTGTCTAATATTAATTTTTGTTCAAAAAGGTTTAACTTTTTTACATGTTTAGCTGCCTGGACACTATTTAAATTGACTTTTTTAATTAACTGTTAGCAGGGCTTAATTTTGGAGTAGGGCTTATATTTCAAGCATCCTCAAAAAGCCTGAAAAGTCATTTTGCATCCTCAAAAAATCTGGAAAATCATGCTATGTCTTATTTTTAGGGCATGTCTTATTTTCAGGGAAACAAGGTATATACTTTTCAGATTGAAATTGAAATAATAAAGTGCATATAATCTGGCTCTGTAAAAAAGTAGAATTGTGCACTACAGGTAGATACTGTATAAAGAATTCATCATCCAGCAGATGGTGCTGAGGGAAAATAATGGAAAGTCAACTGAAACACTGGCACAGTCATAATAATACATTTTCCAATTGCGCTATATAAGGAAATCATCATCCAGTTAGTGGCACTGTGTAATAAAACATTTGGTGTGGGGCCATCAATAATTATACTTACTATTGGGCCAAGTATCAACAGCAATATTATAGTAAGTGCAGCCAATATTTTAGTAATATAGTATTGTACCTGGAAGACCTAGTAAGCTAAACAGGACCTAATATTACCAATGTTACAATGGATACCTTGTTTCTTAGGGTGCTATTACATGGGCGCCACTAATGCTTACAATTTAGAAATAATTGCTGGGCTGCAATTGGATTTACAAGTTCAGCCTGACAATTAGTGCTGAATTGTGATCACTAGTAGGGGCTGCTAGCACTCCGGAACTAGCGCCCCGTGATAGATTTACGATACTGTCCTGTACTTTTACTTTTGTTGACTTGTTCTCAGGGTAGACAGTGGTTCTCTGCTCAGGATGCCCAACAGTCAGCTAATTGCCAGCTCTTTGTTATTCCAGCACTGTCTGCACTGACAGCAGGACTGGCAATCAGCTGATTGGTGGGGATCCAGAGCGGCAAAGCACCGCCAATTAACTCCTGAGGATAGGTTATCAATAGAAAAATTCCTGGACACCCCCTTTAAATACAAACTCCGGTTATAATAGATCTTTCCTATTATTTTAGCCACTTTCACACAGCCAAGAAAATTTTGAATGGGGTCATACACATGAGCGATGTTTTCCTGCATGGCACTGTGATGCGATACAAGAAACAAATCGCGGCATGTTCCATCTTTGTGTGTGCTCTCGCATCACAGCCCCATAGTTTTCAATGCGGCCGGTGGCAGCATCGCGCCACATGCTAGGAGCATGTGATACGAGGTCTCCCATTGAAAACCATGGGAGAAACTCCGCGATCGCTTCTCCCCTGAAGTGATGCTAGGCTGTTTTGACATAAAAATGCCTCACATCCATGGGGAATTCACATGATGGTGAGCGTGAAATTGGCCTGTGTGAAGTTAGCCTTAAATGGTAGGTCTTGCCACAAAGGTCCAAATACACTCTTTATTTTTCCCATTCAGATGGTTTCTCCTTTAGCTTGACTTTTAAAGGGGTCTTCCAGGGTTGGAGTGGAAGCCTCTACTCTGACCCCCGCGTAGTGGCCGGTGCTTGTAATTGCACACTGGGGTTTCATTGAAATCAATGATAACTGCGTCTGCAAGCAGTGGCTTCCACTCCAACCCTGGTATATCACGGCAGGCGCTGCCCTGAAATCCTTTTTGCAACGTGATATCACGGTGGCCCATGCTATCAGGGTGGTTTATTTACACTTTGAATTGTGCTATCACAATCCAAGTAAAATTTATCACATCTGTACATGTGTTTCCCAAAATATTTCACCATGTCACCATTATAAAAGCACATCGAGAGAGAGAAAGAGAGACAGAGTCACTGGGAGCGGGATCACACAGATAACTGGGATTGTGGATCATCCGGATTACCCCGAGAATCCTCCCTGTCACTCCACTTCATTCTGTTTTATCTGTGCCATACTGCTGATGTTGTGGAAATTTTATAAGTTACAGTTAAGTAAGCTAAACAGGACCTAATATCGAACGTTCCCAGTTTGTCCATAAAGCTTTCTCTATGCGTTGACTGAGTTATTATCGTCATCCAGATTCACAGCAGAAGATGGAACGCTGGCGTCACGAGTGACCAAGGCCGTTAAGGTAACTCCTAGTTACTTTTCCCTGTGACCTCCCGCAGCAGTTACTGCTGCGGGTCCCGAGCTACCCTCAGGGGAGGAGAGGGTAGAGTGACCATGACACAAAAATCCTTATCTACCCCACCATCTCCTTGGCTGTGGGCCTGCTCCTCGGACACTGCACTATGAAAGCAAAGAATAGCAGCTGTATGTGGTGCAGACCACAGAGGAATCAACCATGTTATAGTAAGATGTTTTATTTGATAGACAATGTCAAACACATTCTCAGCCCAAAAAACTGTAAGTCACCTTATGTAGAGTCTAGTCCAGACTAGAAACACATTGCAGAATTGCTTACCCCCTTAACGTACTATAACATGGTTGATTGCTCTGTGGTCCGTGCTGGATATAACTCTTAGGCTGCATTCACACAGGGTGGATTTGCCACGAAAATTCCGCGCGGAATTTCGCCGCGGCAATTCCGCCTGCGACCGCTAATCTCGGGATTCGCCAGCCATGTGGACGAGATTTCTCAGAAATCTCGTCCAAATGGGATGGCCAATCCGCTGTGGTAAGTCAGGCTGAAACCGCGGCTGCGGCCACCGCAGCTGCGGCTTCAGAATATGCAGCATGTCCTATTTTTTTTCTTTCCGCCGTGGCCGCGCTCTCCTCTATGGGAGCGCGGGCCGCAGCGGAAGAGCGAGCGGCCGGGCCGCTTCAAAGCCGCCGCCGGTTTTTCCGCGGCGGTTCTCCCGGCGGAAATCTCGCAGTTTTGGCTGCGGCCAAACCGTGGGATTTCCGACGGGAATACGCCCCGTGTGAACCCAGCCTTACTTGTGCTTTCATATCCACGCTCGCTGTCCATCAAATCTGACATCATCCATTGATAGGGAATGGTGGACACTGCCTTCTTGTCAGAAGTGTCAGGAGCCGAATATAACATGACTTGGCATGGGTGACCAGTAGAGGATAAAGAAAAGCTGCAATACAATTAGTGGGGCAATAGCTACAAAGCTATGCAGCTGGACCTGCTGACCTGAGGACCGGACATGCTCCCTTTAAATGATCATACAATTAGAAGATATATGTATGTAATAATATCAAGAGTTAATCGGTGTACAGACATGTTTACAGTAGAACATGTAATGGGGTTAGGTCAGTACCCTGTGTTTTTGATCCGCTCGTTCTGCATGGTTTCAAATCATCTGTAAAATAGAAGAAGACGCTATGATATGATCGGCTTATCTGGGTAATACTACATAATAACAGTATAACCACTAATAAAATGCTCCAAGGAGAAAACATTGAGGCACATTGGACAAGAAGAACCTCTCATGAAAGTTTAATTTTAACCTCTAAAGGACCAGACACTTTATAGTGATTTTACCCATGTGGTGGTTTTATGGCTTTATTTTTTCTTCTTGGCCTGAGAAAATTATTTTTGTTGCTTTTTTTTTCATCACACATTTTTTTTATTTATTTCAATTCTTTATTTATAAAATTGGAGAGGATACAGAAAGGAAAAGAGGCCACAGTATGAATGCAACAGCACACCATAATTTCTGTTTCTTCCAGATTATAGATAGCACTTGCAATAATAATAAAACAGGTTATAAAAGTGGGCGAGGTTTAATAAGGGTAAGGTGGGTAGGGAATAATAAAAGGGTTTGGGGCTCTGCTTGATGATCTTATCTCAGAGTTATACGATAAATGCGTTGAACTAAACAGATATATTGACTGGTAGGTAAGAGTAGGTGTTTGGTGGGAACTATTTGTTCCAATAGGAGAGAGAATCAGATGTTTTACCTTTTTTCACTGAAATTCTTATCACTTTTTAAAAATTCTGTTTGGGGTAATGTGTACAAAATGTTTTAAATTTATAGTTTTTTATTTTTAAAATCATATTTTCGGTACAATAAAAAAACAGGAATAGGTTGGACATTTTGATATATAATTTGTATAATCTTGGTGTAATTGGTTCATCCAGTGCTGGTTCTGATTGGCTGAGCCACGGCGCTTAGGAACCAATCAGCGTTTCTTGGAGGTGGTTTTTTTTAAGCTATGCCAAACAACTTCAAACAAGTGTCGGGGAGCTTCGGGAGAAGTGCGGGGGAGCTGGACAGCACCTCTTAGGTGATGTATTTCTTTTTTTTTTAATGCAGCTAGTGTTTATTTTTGGGGTAGGGTTCATATTTCAAGCCCCCCAGAAAATCCCGGCAAAAGACCGCTACAAAGTCACGTGACTTTGTAGCAACACAAAATCGCGATATCGCAGTGAGAAAATGCAGCGATATCGCACAGAACACAGGGTACTCTGCCATTACAGGAACAAGATCGATTTTCCCGCGTCGATATCACTGTCGCCACGTGAAGGAGGCCATACACTATAATCCATCGGAGCCCCAGTAATAGGAGAACATCCCCCTAGTGTGACAGTGGTTACTGTCAGAGTTGGTTAGGAGTCACCTCTGACAAGCTGGGGGTCGCCGGTCCCATGCAGGAAGCGGCATTCTCTACATAGCGCTCATTGAGTGCTATATAGCTTGTAAAGGGGAAAGTAGAAGCTGTTAAAAGCCAAAAGCCACTTCTGTCTTCTTTTGGGTCCTATGTTATGTCTGACAGCTGAGAACCCGACCTGTTCCTGCTAGATTGCAGGAGTTTTAATACTGCACCGTATGTTTACTATCAACCAGAATTAAAGCCCAGAGCCAAGCGTTGTATATTTACAGTGCCTGGTTCTTAATGCACTAAAGGGGTATTCCCATCTCTGCTTTTCATACCCAAGGTTAGAAACCGCAGCTACACACTTACCGGCCAGCCAGACAGAGTCTATGGAAACAGCCAAGTGCTTCAGCCCAGTTTTGTTTCCGTAGCTCTCATTGAAGTGAATAGGGGATACGGAAACAGAGCAGGGCTAGAGCGGTTGGCTGTATCCAGAAAGTGGTTGGAAACAGAGGGCCGAGTTTTCCCACCCCGGCCATGAAAAACCAAGATAGGAATACCACTTCAACAAAGTCCATCATAATGATACCTTGGTACAGTCCCTAGGAAAGTATGTGCTTATCATGATACCTTTGCACAGTCCCTGGAATAGCATGTGAGTTTATTCCTCCTTATAAAGTTGAGAATGCACTGTGTCTATTACTATTACTGTAGCTATGCAAAACGATTAGTTCTATACTATACGTTGGCACTAAGGATGGCACTATTGCAGAATTTAAGCATTATACTGTAGCTGCCATTATTTAATATGTTCAACAGCTTGGAGGCATGAACTATTGAATAAGTGTTGGTTACAAGGTAAGTCTACTATTACATGCAGAATCTCTCCGCTGCAAAAGGCTGAGTGCGGCCAGAAACTGGACTCCCCAATTCAATTCAATCAATATATGAGAAATTGAAGTGCCAGTCAAAATCAGCATACCTCCGCCTGCATTTTGCAGTGGAGAGACGCTGCATGCATTTACAGCTTTTAGTCCAGGAAAATGTACCACTCCTTAAGTTGTCTTTCTGTATCCACCCCTGATTGCCACGTCTACTTTAGTACTTTAGGAAAGTTTGGCATGATGGGATCATTATTTGCCAGGAGACATGTGTGACCCTTCTTCCCTCTAACCCATGTGATTTAGAAATCATAGTATTAAAATTCCCAGACTCTTCAGCCAGGCATAGTTGTCATAGGGTTTAGTGACCTAATTAGTTCATTGTGTTACCTCCTTTCTTTCCAGATCACCCACCTTAGAGGAAACAATGTGCCACCCCTGCAGTACATGGGGAATGAGCTTACCTTGGTTATAGTACTCTCCCATTACAGGAACAAGACCGCATTGCCCGGCTGTGTACAAGTACCCTCCATCTAGTGTTACTGCATCAGCTTCACCTTTCTACAAAGAAATTAATCACATTTTTTAACAGTAAGGGCTTTATTTTTAAATTTCGTCTTTTAAGACACTGAAACAAGTAAAATTCTATTTAGCAATTGAGTACTTTCTATACCCAAGTTAGGATTACTACAACCTGTTGTCCATTGTTCTGTCTGTAATTTAAAGGAAAACACCAATCACAATTAATATTGAAGTTTGGGAAAACTTAGTGATTACCCACATTAAATTATTAATGACAATCATAACATTTTAATCTCTTGCATTACTAATAGAGATGAGCGAGTATACTTGCTAAAGGCAATTGCTCGAGCGCGCATTGCTCTTAGCGAGTTCCTGCCCGCTCGAGGCAAAAGGGTTCGGGTGCCGGCGGCGGGCAGGGAGCTGCGGGGGAGAGCGGAGCGGAACTGAGGGGAGATCTCTCTCTCCCTCTCTTCCCCCCGCTCCCTCCTGCTGACAGCCGCTACTCACCGCTCCCCCGCGCCGGCACCCGAACCTGCAGGCTCGAGCGGGCAGGTACTCGCTAAAGGCAATGCTCGCTTGAGCAATCGCCTTTAGCGAGTATACTCGCTCATCTCTAATTATTAATAATATACTATAACAGGCCTTATCCCTAGATTGTATCTAGACTCTCTCACACCATTGCCATTCTAATTACAAATTTAGTATTAAATGACGAATAATACAATTAAGGGCTTATTCACATGGCCATTGATTTCAATGGTTTTGTTTCCATTAGCGGCATTCTTGCCCGTTAATCGTACGGGCAAGAAGCGATAGGGCAGGAGCCACCGTATCTCCCCAGTTTTTTCCAAACTTGCATGCTATGGCGAAATGAAACTTGGATCAAGCGCGACTGTGCTCCGTGGTGGCGAGCGTAGTTACGCATATGCCCATGTGTTTTTGCCCTTAGGTTGCTGAAATATTGGGGTAATTCCGAGTCCCTAAGTATAACTTTCACTCACACAAGTGTATTTTTGCTGCGCATTACATGTGGGGTTTTTTATTTGCGCGATACGCAGTGTTGAAAGGTCGTTGATTTGCATTGCGGTTTTCAAACATGTGATTTTTATGTGCATAAAAAATTGCAACATGTCCTATTTTGGTACGTAATACGCCCATTTTAGTCTACAGGTGCATAAAAGATGTTGCATACTGGCTGCTTATTTTACGCAGGTTGCTGGACGACCTAAGGGGGATATTTCTGACATCATCTGGGCCTGCTTGTATTTTTTGGGGAAAAAAATGCTTGAGAAAGACCCATGCATAGGGTCGGTACGTAGCTGCTGCTGCCTCGCTTGTGATGTTATGCACTGAATAAAGAAGCAATCTTTTAACGGATGCTGCCTGGATGACTTCTATTTTCTCATCTGCATTTTTTTGGGGGTTGGTGGAAAATGCGCAGTACATATGCAGGTAATTTGCACGCAAAAAAACTCTCTTACCTTTAAGTACGCAGCAAATATGCATATTCATGCGCAATAAAAGCGCTGTCTATTTTGCGGACGAAATATGCATATGCCCATGTGTGTGAGCCCTAATAGACACACATTCTCTTTGAGGATCCATCTTTCAAGTGTTCCTTACCAAGACTTGTAGAATACATTCTTCTGCAGAAGATGCCTGCGTGCATTCAATGGCTCCGCCGCTTACTGGTGTCCAGCCGTCACACTTTATCATCTCCTGCTTGCTCTGTGTGCACCAGCGCACAGTCTCTTTGGAAGGAGGATCTAATACTAAATCCACAGGGAATAAAGGAAAATGGTTACGGCCAAATCCAATCATTAATCATTCATTATGTTCACAAAAGTCAGATTCACTCCATGAGATCAGCTAATAGCAAACACTATTTCTGACTCAGTCTCTTACCATACATGGCTCGGATAGAATTGAAGTGACTTGCTCCTAGATACAAGAAGGCGTCCATTGAAGATGGTAAAGGAATAAGAGTGGCTACAGAGGTCTTCAGACGTAGAGTCTTCGCATTCTTAGCGATGATTAGTTTGCATTCTTTATTCTAGATTTTATAAATATTAACAATAGTTAAGAAGTAAGTAAAATAATACATATTTTACCAGGAGAATTAGGCCTCATGCCTACAGCCGGGTCGGATTCCGACTGTGAGATTCATGCAGCTGGTTGCGACCCGCCCCCTGGCATTGACTTCCCGCTTACCTGTCCGGCGTCTTCCCTCTGTGATGTGCCGCCTGGCGCACAGCCGCACATGTGCAGAGCAGAGCCGAGGCTCACACAGAAATAGGACATGCCACGATTTTAGTACCGCGTTAGTTTTCACACTGTCAAATTGTGGCTGTCAGCATAGGATTGCATAAAGTAATGTAATCCTATGGCAGCATGCAACGGCGAAAATTCAGCGCAGAATCTCGCTGTGGAATTTCCATCCGTGGGCATTGGGCCTTAATCGGGCTATAGGATCCAGTTTATAAAATATTATGGGATTTAACAAAAGCCGCAAGGCATCATAAATCATATATCAGGGGTAGAGGATATCTATCTCATATAACCCATACATAGAACAGAAAGTCCTCCTATAATATATATCAAACAGAAGAAAAGCAAGCTGGAGTGCAGGAGTTATAAAAATATATATATTTACTACGTATAGAAAAGTCATGCATCCAATAAAAAAGACACAGAAATACACACAATTATAAAAACACATTGATTTGTGCTATTCTCTTAGGGACTCATATTATGTGGGGATTTTTTTGTGTTTTTATACTTGTGTGTATTTCTGTGTCTTTTCTTTTTGGATGCATGACTTTTCTATAGTTAAAAAAAATATATACCGTATTATCCGGCGTAGAAGACGAGTGGCCGTATAAGACCACCCCAACTGTCTACTTATACGCCGGGAATACGCTGTAGAAAAAAAATCAATACTCACCTCACGCAGCGTTGCTGCAGGCTGTCGCTTCCTCCACCACGCCGACAGAGCATTACTTTCTGGAGGCGGGGCTTGAATACCCCGCCTCCAGAAAGCTAATGCTCTGATTGGCTAACTCAGCGCGGCGTCAGCCAATGAAAGCTGGCGCTGCGTTAACCAATCACAGCCATTTTAGCTGTAGGTAGGTCAAAAGATCTATATATTTATAGTATAAATAGGCTTGTTCACCTTCCACCCCCTCCTTTCCTTGAAATAGCACCATTCATGTCCATGGGTTGGATACAATATTGCAACTAAGATGTATGGAACAGATTCTTCAATCTCAGAAAGGTCTGCTACTAACTTACCACTTATGAATAAACTGTGCAGTGGAGAAGGCAGAGGAAACTTTTTTTCTTTTTTCTTTAATCCTATAACAACCTTAGGGCTCCCACCCACTTGCGTTAGTGAGTTGCGATTTTTTTAGCGCTGCAATAGAGCGCTAAAACTTTCTAGTTTGAAACAAATCAGTTGTAATGTGGCTATGCGCATTTGCAATTTTTTTTCGCAGCGCTGGTGCGATTTTTTATTGCTTGCGACTGCCCTATATTAGTGCGATGACCGATTTTTCCCTTGCCCATGCAAGTCAATGGGTGCCATAAAAACGCATCGCACATCGCAGAATCACATGTGCGACTGCATTGCGATTGCGCAGCGATTTTTTTCTCTCAGGCAAGGAGGAGGGGAAGGGCACAGCAGTCAGTGTCAAAAACGCTGTGATAAAAAAACGCAGGACAGCCACAAAACAGAGCTTTGCAATGCGAGTTTAGTGGGAGAAAAATCGCAGCGCAATCGCAAAAGAATCGCAAGTTGGCAACTGCGAAATCGCAGCGATTTTAAAATCGCCCTCGCAAGTGGGTGGGAGCCCTTACAAATGTTTTTCACCTTATATTTACCTGCGCAATCTGGATCGTGGCCAGAATGTCTGCAGTCTTGTCTCCAGCACTCCTGGTTACCACCGCATTGACTGGGATTCGTGCCAAATTGCACTGTTGGTATTGGTCTATTGACTTTCTGGTATTGTCAGGGCAGAGCAGTTGAAAGTTTTTACTGAGTTCAGCTGAAAAACAGGAATTTACAAGTATCCAGGTATCTGATGAAATGGGGCACTGGTTTGCATATACAACTGGTTTCACATAGCAACATTACTGCCACAGTAATCAGACACCCCCACCAGACTGAACTAAGGCCCATTTACACATAACGATTATCGCTCAAAATGTGTTCAAATGACCAAAAATGAGCGATGATTTTTACATGTAAACGCTGGCATCATGCACCTTTCATTTGCATGATGATTTTAAGGTGAACTTAAAATCCGTCGTTGAGCTACTGGCAGCTACTGGGAGGTAAAGCAAACACATTTACTTCTAAGTAGACTGCACACTGTTATCTCCACGGGAGCTGGAAGATAACATTGTAATCTGCTGTCAGCCAGGAGCAGAACAATACAGCTGTGTGCACAGCTGGGCGTGTGATTAATCACAGGCTGGGCTCTGCAAACAGCTCCTGAAGGCCCTTTTACATGCAAATAAGATGATAACGTGTTAATGGTTATTAACACTTTCTGCAAATAGATCGCAAAATCTTTCAATTTTTCAGTCGTTTGAAAGATTATCTTTACGTGTAAATGAGCCTTTAGCATTGCTACAACAAACTCAATTGTTATGTAAAGTGTTGTATCAGAATTAACCTTTATTTGCCCACAACTAGAGAACCTATTTAAAGGAGGTTTCCTGCTCCTGTAGGTGATGGCACTACAATATCCCAAACAGCAGAGATCTGATTGCACTTCAGAGTGAAGGATCCTCACATAGTTTCTATCCATATCCTTTCTATGGTCCATACAGACAGAATTGGACCTTCACTGATCATGAAGTGATGGCATATGCTCTATGGTTTCACTTTTATGATCAGAATACCCTGTTATTGTAACATAGTATGTTAGTGTCAGGTTGTGCTCCTGGAACCTGTAGTTCTATGGATTTTCAGGAGCACACCTTCACAGGTGAGGGATAATTGAACTGGTTGGGTGTGGTGTTCTCCAGCCAGCCAATCTTCACTGGTCTGCTGCTCATATATACCAGCATCTCATGGTAGAGGTTGCTGGTTATTTTACTCATTCTGTGTTATTCCCACTCAGAGCTTGGTGTGTCTCTCACCTTCCCTGAGGACGGTCCGGACAGCTGTTTTCCCCATCTGCATCTCATATGGACCCCCTCTCCCTTCCCCTTTTACAGGTGCAGCCTCCAAATGGCTGATTCTTTCCCTTGGCGTGAGGACATTTGAACTAGCAATTGTTTACTATTTGTATGCATTAGAGTTCTGAGTGGGGTTACTGTTCTGTGTGGTTTGCATTAGCTGGTATGTTGATGTAAACAGTGACATGCACATTGGGTCTGTGCAGGTGGCCAGACATGTGGTACATGAACTGTCCTGTTCTGTGTATAGGTGTGAACAGTTATGTGTCCTGTGTTTGGTGCATCTTTCGGGTTTCTAAGTAGGGGTAACAAGGTCCGAGATGAAGATGGTGGGGCCGTCCATATTAGAGCACCTACCCCACTTTTAGGCAGGAGTGCCCCACTTCCCATGATTAGTAAGGGACAGGTTTACTTCTGTCTTTGATTGGGCTGGTGTAATTTGTCCTTGCAAATACTATGTAAGTGTGTTTTCAGTTTTACTAGGACACCATCCTGCGTCCGTGCTGAGGCGTGGTGCTTTACTGCGCTGCACGGACGTAATAGTTAGCCTGAAAAAAGACACATGTCCATCTAGTTCAGCCTATTACCCTCCCAATGATCTAACCTTCACTATTAACTTGTTTAGTATGAAGGAAAGAGCAGAAGAGATGTTTCATCAGCCCAACTGAGAAAAGTCCAATCTATTCCATTCTGTATGGAAAAGTAATGACATTTGATATGCCCTGAAATATTGCAATTTACAAGAATTTTTTTTTTTTAACTTATGGGACTGTCACTATGTAAAACGTCAATTTCTATGAAAATTGTGTGAAATAGATATATCTTGGTTACCTGGTACAGCAGTATTTGATACAAAAGCCACATCGCCCTTGTTATCTTTCAGACATCTGTGCAAGAGTAGAAATGAATAAAATGTTTAACTTCCATGTATAGCCAATAAAAGTATCAGGTACAAAGGTATAATACATCTATAACCAGAAGAAGTATGACAAAGGGACCTTTCGCACAGCAAAGAATGTTCTGCAACAGTGTTGTGGAATACGCCCTCCTACGAAATATTAAGACCCAAAATTCAAATTGCCAACCTGCTAATCTGCAGGTAGCAGTGCGGATTTTGGTGCGGAATTAAGGGACGGCATATTCCGCGATGCTGTTGTGGAATATTCCATCCTGTATGAAAGGTCCCAAATAGGACTGCATTGTACATACTTGAGTGCTCCGTCAGAGTTGAAGTATGGTTCATCGGTGGTAGGCTTGCACTTTTTACTTCCCCGTCCTGTACATTGCTTACACAGGTTTGGCTCATTGGCTCCCGGGACACAACTTGCTGAGAAATACTTGGAGACCGCTAAAGAATTTCATAAAAACTCCCCATTAGAAATACAGACCTCAAAAGTAATTCAGACTCCAGAACAGACCCCATAAAACATCGCTCTGCGTTTTATAAAGTTTAGAAAATAATGAAAAATTAAAATTCTCACTCTATAATTTATATTTATTTTCATTAAAGCGGTTTTCCAAACTTCAATAAAATGGGCAGGAAATTCGTAGATTTCTATTTAGATGCATAGATGGCCCAAGATGCTCCAAATGTATAAAGAGGCGTGCACCTTTCCATACATTAGGCACATCTTCCTCTAACTTGGATTATATTATGTCCAGCATGTGAAACGCCACTCTTATAATATAAATTCCACCCTTTGTCTGAAAGAAGCTGTAGTCTGGTTTCAAAAACACATTTTGTTATGTTTTACGTGGTATTTGTGTTTTTAATGTTTTTTTTTTCCAAAAAGGCTGCAGCCAAACAGTAATTAAAAGTTCACAGAAAACTATTAAAAAGTCTATATACGATCACTTTTGTATATGGGGTTTGGGGAGTTTGTAGCATCTTTTTCAAAATGGAGTCATGAGATTTCCATATACTTCTGATAATACTACTTGACATAAAATGCTATTGTTACTATGCGTCCTTATTTTACTAGTGTGTTCTGATGTAGAAAATCTATATTTACCCCTTTGTGTTTCTTCAATAGTCCAGTTCAATAGCTTCTTCTCATGAAGAACTCTTAGTGGTGAATACCATCCAGCCATGTGTCCTATTCCAGTGTGACAAGATCGCTTGTTCTTCAGCTCATTGAACTTGAAAGTGCTTGATTTTCTCACTACAGCCACTGCATAGTTACACGTTTCTGCAAAAGGTCCAAATGTTATTCTATTTATCCTTTTTAAGATCCTTTTCTTAGTTGAATGTGGCTAAGCTGCAATACCAGACATAGCCTATGAACAATAGTGGCGCTGTTTTGGGGGGAAAAAAATGAGACTCTTATTTGTCTAATATCACACAAACACTTTAATAGTTTTATACCTTTTTGAGGTCCGTAGCTTTCTGCCAGGATTGGTTTCAAGTTGTAAGGGTGCAAGGATGCTTTGTAGACATTGCCACTATCCACAGTGATGGCGTCAGCATCGCCATTCTGTAAGATATCAAGCATTTATTTTCAGTATAGAATATAAACAAATATAGCACATAGATAGTAAATGACTTTAGTTTTTAATTTTCTAGTGCTACATTCACAGGACTAGTTGTTTTAGTGTTGGATGAACAGACACTTATCTAATTCTCTCCCTGTTGCACTTTTCCCCACTAATCCCTAGCATCCTTATTTGTGGGTACATCACTAGAACGCCTTCAACCCCTTACCAGATCCTTCTAAAAGTTAGCATAAGGGGACACTAGCGAGTTGCAGTAAAAAAACACGGCTTCTTCTGAAGTACAACAACCAGAATGACTGAATAGATGCTCACAGCATGCTGGGACAATGGTACTTCATAAACACAACCAGCCACATACATAGAAAATGCAGGATTGGGGGCATGGGAGGCATCAAACCATAGATCTTAAAATTAATTCTGACACCAGTCCCTATTATATATACAGACCTTAAAATTAATTCAGACCCAAGAACATACTCCAAAATGAAATTGTATCCCAGACCAGACCCCAAAATAAATTCAGAACCCTCATAATGAATTCAGACCTCAGTCTGGACATAAAAATTAATTTAGTCTCTGGAATAGGCCCCAAAATTAACTCAGACGAGATCCATTAGACTAATACAGATGATGTACCAAACCCCCAAATTATTACTTAATTAAAATTAATTCAGACACAAAACCACACCTCCTAAATAAATCCAGACCCCAAAATTAATTTACACACAAATTCTGACCCCACAATCAATTGAGAGTCTAGATTAGAGTAAAATAAATCCACGGCTCCCGTTTATCAGTGCACCAGTGATGCCTTTCACTTTTTAACGCTCCATTAGTGCAAACCACAATTAGCACCCTTAAGTATTAAAGGCCCATTCACACAAGCGTATTTCCCTTCCGTGTGCTGTCTGTGTATTTCAGGGACATCACACGGTCTCATTATAGCCTATGAGGCTATTCACATGTACGAGTTTTCGCAAAGACAGATGGTCCATGTGAAAAATAATCACAGCATGTCCTATTCTGGTTTGTGCCTTGGATGAGAATAGGACATGCAATGTTAACTGTGTGTGGAGATTGGATAGCATTTGGACATGTAGCCATGTGCTGGCCAATGCAGGTTGTGCCTGTGAACCTTGGGTGCAACACACATGCACCCATCTGAATGTGGCCTAAGAGTTAAACTCATGTAAAACAAATGAATGGAATTGAAGGAGTGGGTCCTGGTGTGGGGTCACACGGCTTTACGTTCCCTGGTCAACAGGCCCCATAGCAGATACTGTATGTGGTCTGCCTTCATCAGAGGCACATCACTACTTATTTATGCAGGGAAACACTGATTGGTAGAAAACAGTGCACAATTTGCTAATCAAAAATCAATCTAATTTTGACTCAAAACATGCCAAGAAACTAGCAGATAAACTGTGCACTCCATTTATTCTGAGTTTTTAACTATTTTTGCTCCTTACTAGATAGTTTAGAAAAGTGTCTATAAAATGCGGTGAGGTTAAGTGGAGTCATAAAATGCACAAAGTTGTTAATGGTATGTGCCAGTTTTGTGCTGCAAAATACTGGTCTAAGGCCAAATCCGGCCAAAGTGTCGAAACACAGTAAAAAATGCACCAAATCTGTCACTCAGCATGTGACACTGTGATAAATATGATGCATCTTCTGCCTACATTCACTAAGACACTGTTAGTACATTTTCCCTATTTTTTATTACTCTATAATTTGTACCCCCCTTCAATAGCAGCCAAACAACTGCCTTCTCCGCCATCTGATCTCCCTACCCTTTACATAGCCCTTTTTCTTCTATGTAAAATTCCCTTCATAAATTGGTTAATATTTTAAAAGCATAGCATTAACCATCATTTCTTTTTGTCTCACAAGATATTGAAGCTTCTCTAATATACAAACATGTCATTCTATTAATCACAAAACTTACATTAATGGCAATGAAACAGTCTTCGAGGCTGGTTTTCTTTACACAGATGAGGGAAATGTCTGAGCTCTTACAAGATTTTGCCAAAAACATACACTTTTTGTATTCACTTCCTGATGTTAGGCACCAGCGAACATTTCTTATTTTAGGTATGGCTAGGCAAAAGACTGAGAAATGACAAAAAAAACATTAAGTTCTACACAATGTAATCAATGTAACCAAATAAATGTCTGCAATTAACTGGCCAAATAGCAAAAGACATGAGACCTTCTAGTGCTAGTTAAGGCCACCCATGTCCCATCATAAAATTCTCACTGTGCGGTTATGACAGGTCTTAATTCTTATGCTTAATCAATATCATGGACTATTTCTGATGCAAAAGTTCAATTCAGCAAAATCAAAATATGAGAACATAAAATGAAAATTGTAGAGCTCTACGTCTACAGCTGGACAGTAGTGGGCTTATTCTGCCAGCGAGGTTGACTAGAGTCATCTTGATGGTAATATGAGACCTCTGCTAGCAGCAATGTGTCGTTGGTAAAAAAAAATTGTGAAAACCTGTTGTGTAGAATAGCAAAAATATCCCTAGATTTTGCATTCATAAATGTGTTATTTCCATGTTAAGACAATATATTCCTTAATATGGAAAATGCAGATATCTAGGAGTTGTCAGTGATGTTCCTCAAGGAGCTTAATAAGCAGTTTTGAGGCTACAATTACGTGATAAGTTAGAGAATTTGTACATTCAAGCTTGGGCATAATTCACTTTTTATTGATGTACCAGACTGAGCTTCATATGTTTAAATTACTCTACATCTATTTAGAAAGTTTTAACCTGTAACCCTCATTAGATCAAAAAGTTGAATACAGTATATTCCTGACATTAACACCACCAGTTTACCTTCCAGATTTAATAAACATTTAATAAACCAACAACCCTAATCCTCATTACATAAGTTTTGCACAATATTTGATGATTTTTCCTTACCTAGCATGTTGAGGCACAGAACCAGAGGGAAGTAAGGAGCCATCATCCACTGTCTCTAGGGGCTAGGGTGAGAGTGTTCTTCGCTTGCTGGGCTCTGTTGGTAGAACGATGTCATTTATATAGACAAATGAGCCACTGTGTGCAGATGTTGCTTCACAGCAGGATTACGATCATAATATTTCTTAATATTACACTCCACCTCTGCTTCCTCCCAGAAGCTTCTGAATGGGCTCTTTCATTTTTGCTGGTAATATGAATTTCTGGCTCAAAATCGCTGTTTAGTGTATTCGACCCTAGGATTGTGTAGAAGTAACCCTTTCACCTGGCAGGAGACTGGGGATTTAGAATTCAGAATTTTCCACTAAACTGTTCCCATAACTTGATCCTTTCCAGAATTATGTATTCATTTTCTTAAAGCTAATAGTACTTTACAACCCTGTGCTACAATGTCCAGACACTTATAATCCTGTGTTACAGCGCAGGTTCTTTTGGAACTCCATTGAGCAATGTCCTGATCCTGGTCATCCACTAGTTTGCTTCCCGTACCTACTTATCCCATCCATTGCCTCTTTTCATCGTTACCCAGCTAATGTTCATTTTACGGATGATCTAATGGTTTATGTCTGTCTCTTGTAATCTGGTGGTTAAACTTGGTCATCCTATGGTCTAGTCATAACTCTGACTTTGGCATATGTTGGCAATTTTTGGTCATCCAATGAATTTGTAGTGCATGGTGATTTTGTAACCATTTCATGTTATCCAGTGGTTTAACATCCATCCTTGGTCATCTATCCCTATTTATCTAAAAACATAGATTTTAGCAGAAAAATGATAGCAGACCTCCTGGTCCATCTAATCTGCATTTATATAACTCTGTGACCAAAATGTGCTCAAGCCCTTGTGAATAAGCCTTAAGAGTAACATAATATTTTCTGACATTGCTTCTGATATTCTTACTAACTAATCTCAGATAGTGCCTAGTGCCCCCTTGATCTAGTGTTTAGTTTTTCTCTCGTCATCCTTATTAAAGGTTTCAATCATGTCCCTTCTCTCCTCCTGTAACATATATAAAGGCTTCGATCATGTCCTTCCCTTGCTTTCTCTCTTCCTGTAACATATAAATGTTTTGATCATGTCCACCCCCTCCCTTCTTTCCTTAAGGGGCCTTTCACATGGCCATAGGCATTTCTACGTGCTCCCGCCGACTTGCTTTCCCCATTGTCTGACTACACAGTTGACTTATCTTGAAGCTATCAAAAATCAGTAACTGTAAGGGTATAGTAGATGGAAGCGTAAAGTAAAAATCTGTTGCAAATCCAAGTTCCAGGTTTTGTTGCAAATCCATGGTGAACTGTAGCAAACTCCACATGTGTATCATGCAGATTTTGCTGCGGATTTCATTAAGGTTTTCACCCTACTATATTGTAGGGGGTACATTCTGCAGGGAAAATCCACAGCAGAAAATGACATGCTTCAGATTTCAAAACCCCCACCTCAGGTTAGTTTCCTGGTGGAAAAATTCTGTAGAATGTACGGTAGGTCACATTGTGAAGTATTTTGGAAATTAAACTCATATTATAGGTTACTACGATATTGACTTGACTTATTCTATGCTTGTAAAGTATCGAATGAAACATTTTTTTTGCAATTACTAAAGTAAAGTAACAATATGCATTACATGGACACATATAATGCCGTGCGGCAAACTGCTAGAATCCTTCCCGCTGTCCTCACTGCTCGGCTCTGTCATTCCCCGCCACTAGGCTGTGATAGGCTGTGAATGATCGAGTGCCAGCTGTGATTAGCCGGCGCTCGATTCTATCACAGCGCTTCCTTTCACAGCGCAGACAGTGGGGGATTTGAAAGCCAAGTAGGGAGATGACAGCGGGGATAATTTTAAAGCAGCTTGCCGCATACTCACCAATCACAGCCAGCACTCGATCCAATCACAGCCTGACAGTGGGGGATGACAGAGCCGAACAGAGAGGACAGCGGAGGATGACAGCTGGGAGGATTCCAGCAGCCTGCCGCACCACCGCCGGGGACACAGACGCCGGCTGTGAGGTGAGTATGGAGGTTTTTTTTTAAATCCTTCCCTGACTCGAGTATAAGCCGAGGGGGGCTTTTTCATCACAAAAAAATGTGCTGAAAAACTTGGCTTATACTCGAGTATATATGGTATTTCTGCCAGAAATAGAAGGGAAAGAGTTACCAATTCAAAATTAGGCTATGTTCAATTTGGTAGCAATTAATATATGTATTAATGGTATATGTACAGTACTAGGAAATTGATCCATATCCAAGTTTAAAAAGGGTAACGCCGGATCAGGATAAATGTGTATGTTACTGATATTGGACATCAACTGGAAAACCTAGCTCCACAGTTTCACGACATAAGGGCAGTGCCAATATAAATGGAGAAAAGTACTATCTATTGAAACACATCTCCAACAGCAATTTGAGAATCTTGGGCAGTGTTTCCTAAACTCCAGTCCTCATGGAGCCCCAACAGGTCATGTTCTGAGGCAATGGCAATGTCTGAGGCACCGACAATAATTACATCACCTGTGCAGTACTGAGAAAATCCAGAAAACATTACCTGTGGGGGTCCATGAGGACTGGAGTTTGGGAAACACTGATCTAGGGGAAATTCTATTCAGAGTTTGAAGAGTAAGATACCATCTGTACAGGACTTTCTATGAACTTTCAAAATGAGTTGAACATCTTGATGTGTAAAAGATTGATGTGAATATTCCTTGCCATTGATTATCCAAGATATGGATTTGTAATGAATTTTCCCATTTTTTTTTAAAGATTTTCCATAGGGTCCAGAGGAAGAGAGTTTAGGATCTAATAGCAGGTAGAAAGATCTTTATTGGTACCTTGGGTGGAAGAGAGCCACACATCTAACTTGGAGGGGATATTAATTCTAGAGGGAGGATAGAAATTTTTAAGTAGGTGGCATATTTGAAAATATTTAAAAAGGTCTGATTTGAGAATCTGGAAATTTGAAATAAGGTCCAGAATCCGGTCCAACCTCTGTGTTTCTGAAATCTACCTTTTACATGGAAGATTGGCACTGGATCTTGACCCATTCTTTTATGGGACTATTCTTTTTAGGAAACGGATATAAACTGATCCGTCTATCCGCATAGAGGTCACAGTAACGCCTGTCCTATATTAGGCCGACCATACACCTGTATCCAGACTTTAAACATAAGTGTCTGGTACCTTGTTTGCATAAACCTCTCAAGATTAAAGGGGATATTCAGACTAACACTGTTTTTCCACCTCCTTTCCACTTCCCCTCATTATTGTCTGGGGACCTTTGAAAGGAACACTTTTAATCTTTTTTTCTTTCGTGTGTCTTGTACAAGACTTAATGGTCAAGTTTTTTTTAATACATATCTACTAAACGTTAGGTTTTAGAGTTGATTTGAATCCTGACAGTGAAACTTTCTTCAGTCATCCAGTTGATTCTCCTGCTTCAGTTAAATACTTTATACAAGCCTTGTAACAATGACTGGGAATTAAAAGCAAAGCCCAACTCCATGCACAGACAGCTGTGTTAGGATATTTGCCCTTCGTCAGAAACGCTATATTTTCTCCTTAGGGAGATTCATGCTCCTGTGGGTAATATGCAAATAAGGGAGATGGAATAATACCTCCACAGTGCTACCTTCTGGAAGGCAGCATTACTTCAAGCCAAAGTTAGACTCTTTATACAGGCCTTGTAGCAATGACTGGGAATTAAAAGCAAAGCTTTTAATTCTAGGTGCTCTCTCTAAGGAGAACATATAGCGTAAATATCTTATATGTTCTGCAAAGGGTTCCATAATTAAAGCAAAAATTAGCGGGGACATTGGGCAGCCTTGTCTTGTACCATTACTAGTAATGAAAGATTTAGACATAAAATCAGAGTAATAAACAGAGGTATTGGGGTTGGAATATAATAACATAGCTGCTGATAAAAAATTTCCTTGAAAGCCAATTTTTCTAAGAACAGTGTGTAGATATCCAGAATGTACCCTGTCACATGCATTTTCCTCGTCTAATGACAAAAGAAGGTCAGAAATTTTATTTTTTCAGAGAATTCAGTTAACTCAATAAAGTGCCTTGTGGCATCGGAAGACTGTTTATTTTTAATAAAAACCTACCTGATTATTTTGAATTAAATTTGGAAGAATATCTGCAAGTTTTCAAGCTAGAATTTTAGCATATATTTTAATATCAGATTTAAGTAAGGGTATGGGTCTAAAGTTTATGGGAGAGGTATGTGGTTTGCCTGGCTTAGGGAGCATGATGATTAGCGCATTCAACATTTCAGGAGTGAATGAGGGTGTTTTTAATGGTGTGGTTAAAAGTTATTTGGAGGCATGAAGCAAGGGCGTTAGCGATTTTTTAAATAATATTCATTCATAAGGCCATCTGGTCCTGGAGATTTATTTATTTTCAATGAAGTAATGGTATCCAGAATTTCTGAAATAGAGAACACTTTGTTTAGAAGTTCAATTTGGACATTAGAAAGAGTGGGGAGTGAAATAGCTTTAAAAAATGTTAATAAGTTGTGGATTGGGGTGGGAAGCATGTTGACTAAGATTGTATAGTGAGCTTGAATATTTAGTGAATTCTTCGGCTATTTTACAAGGATTCATAATTTTATTGTTGTGTAAATCTATCATATAAGGAAGTCTAATTCTAGCTTCTTTGACCTTAATTTCATTGGCAAGGATTTGAAAGCTGTATTTCCTTGTGTATAGTGGATGAGTTCAGATTAGAGATGAGCGAACGTACTCGTTTCGAGTACTTACGCACCCGAGTACCGCCATTTTCGAGTACTTCAGTACTCGGGTGAAAAGATTCGGGGGGCGCCGGGGGGCGGGGAGAGGCGTGGCGGTGCGGGGGGTAGCAGCGGGGAACAGGGGGGAGCCCTCTCTCTCTCCCTCTCCCCCTCACTCCCCACTGCTACCCCCCGTGCCGCCACGGCGCCCCCCGAATTTTTTCGCCCGAGTACGGAAGTACTCGGAAATCGCGGTATTCGGGCGAAAAAGGGGCGGGGCCGAGCACGTTCGCTCATCTCTAGTTCAGATTTACGGAGATAAAGATTTGTTTTGTAATAGGTTATGAAACATGGAGCAAGCTTTTTTAATTTCTACGGTGTCAGAAAATGTGTTTTATTTTGGTCTTCTAGGTGTTTAATATTTTTTAAGTTATCGCCTATCTCATTTAGTCTCTTTCTCTTTTCATGAGTTTATTGGTTTAAGAAAAGGCCTCATAACCGCTTTATGCGATTAAACTATTCTTCGAGTGTTTTGCATTTTAAGTTGTTACGCAGAGGGTTATTAAGTCTCCATGCAGAAGATAGAGATAAATTGTAGTTTTCTTTGATTATAATGAAAATAGGGGCATGGTCGGACCAAGTCATAAGGTCCATATGGGAGGAAGAGATTAGTTGTAAAAGCCATTTATCGATTAAAAAGAGATCTATGTGAGAATTTCGGTTTCTGAGGTTTTGAAAAAAAGGAATAATCACATTCATTTACATGTTGCATTCTCCAAAGCTTTCTTTAAAGATTACGTCCTGTATAGAGATGAGCGAGTGTACTCGCTAAGGCAAACTACTTGGAAAGAAATGTTACTAACCCAACGAGTAAAGCTTATGACATACAGGACTACAGATGAGCGAGCGTACTCACTAAGGCAAACTACTTAAGCGAGTAGTGCCTTATGCGAGTACCTGCCCGCTCGAATTTCTCTTTCACCCCCCCCCCCCCCCGCTATCCCCTGCTCACTGCCGCAAATCACCACTCTCCCCCGAATCTTTTGAGACGAGCGGGCAGGTACTCGCATAAGGCACTACTCGCTTGAGTAGTTTGCCTTAGCGAGTATGCTTGCTCATCTCTAGTCCTGTATGTCATAAGCGTTACTTGTTGGGTTAGTAACATTTCTATCCAAGAAGGAGTTAGGTACTATATTAAAATCCGCACATTCAATAACCGCCCCTTGTTTAATTAAATTAAGGTGGTCTAACTACCATGCAGAAAAGAGATTTGCTTAATAATTGAGGACTAAAGATTGAGAATAGTATATGGGGAATTATTGATTAGGCAAACTAAGATGATATAACTACACTTGTTGTCTAAAATACTCGTAGCTTTAATGCATTTAAATGCTAGACTTTGTTTTATAGCTACTAGTACACCCCTTTTTTTGTTACGGTGTGTGAGAAAAAAATATGTGGGAAAGCCCTGAGCACAGAAAATATTGCATTTTTGTTTATTGATTTCTTTCTATAACAGTGAGCATTTAAGTAAGTTGTTCAGGCCCTGTTTTCAAACATATTGAACTATTATTTGTATAAAATGTGTTGAGAGTCAAATGCCGCATAAGCCACCATTGTCCACCAACTCTTTGAAATAAAAACAATTGTAGATTTGAAAAGTATAAGATGTTTTGAATGCAGATCAACATAAGCCAAAAAAGTTAACTAAACATAATAAGAAAATCAAAACATGAACAAAATTTTTCAATCAGTCTACATGAACCATAATAGGAAGCTCAGGTAGATAGCAGATATACCTGTATTTGGGGAAGTGGGGTGAGGTGAAAACCAACTGAGACAGGATCCTCAGTCTTGCTATGAAGAAAACATTAGATTACTGTGACCACAAATAAAGTTTTATAGTTAGGAAGAATGACAAAAGAACAGAGTACATTGAAGATCAGACCGACCAAAGAACGATCCATAGATGGACTAACCCCCAGAGCCATATGTGAATAAAAGAAGGAAGGACAGGCAAAAAGAGAACAGAACCCAAATATTTAAGTAGGAATTTTAGGAGAGCGGTTTGAGAATACTCCAGTCTTGGTTATGTCTTGGTTATGGAAGCCAGGTCTTTTCTTGGGCAAAATTGTCGGTTCTGCTTGATGAGTGAATAGGGAAAATTTAAGGACCAAAAGTTCTGCTTCTTTAGGAGATGTGAGGCTGGGAGTAATGCCATTATTGAAAATCAGCAATTTACAGGGAATTTGTATGGAATTTTCTCCTCTATCAAAACTTTAGTATAATTTGGCATATTCTCTTCTCTTGGCCAAAGTAGTGAGTGAGAAATCAGAGTATAGAGATACTTGCTGAAAATGATCTGAGAGTTTTTATGCCTTGAGAAGGCCCTTAAAAGTGCATCCTAAAATGAAGTGAAGTGAAGTCTAGCAAGTACTTCTCTAGGGAAACCTACTGGTATGCTTTTAGGTTGTGTGGGCTCTATTGATCAAAAGACCGGGCTCACGAGCATGCGGGATAACAGATACGAAAAGATCAGTGAGAAATTCTTTGAGTTGAGAGTCATTGACAGATTCTGGGATATTTCTAAATCTAATGTTATTTCTTCTTGATCTGTCCTCTAAGTCTGCTAATTTCAGTTTTATGTCAAAAATATAATCTTCCATTTCATTGAAGACAAACTGTAGGAGCACCCGATGGTAATGTTTCATGGTGTAATGGGGAGAAATTGCGTTTGGTTGAGGGTGTTGTGCTTTGACTGTCATTGGCAGTATTAGATGAGGTTAGAGGAAGAGAGTTGTGAGAGATTGTTGGTGCATGTAAAACAGTAGTATTTGCAGCGTCCATTTGAGAGGAAGTTGCAGCTGAGAAAAAGGATGTTAAATTTGGTAGACTGGCTTCTTTCTTCCTGCCTCTCATCATGGTTTAAGTTGGAGGGAGTTTATGGGCCCATAAAAGTAGATAGAGAAGTAATGCCTCTGTTCAGAATGTTTAAGGTCACAGTTGTTTTAAGAGAGAAATTCAGATCATATCCGATGTGGAATCTACAAATCGTTAGGCCAACATGCCTGAATATATTGAATAGCAAGAGGAGGTTCCTAATGGAGACATCAGGTGGTAGTAGGAGTAAGCATAATTCACCTGAAAAGCCTCAAATATACATTGCTTGAAAGTTGAGGTAAAGTTTTTCTTTGACTGTAAATTCTCGGGAAGATGATAATAATTCAGAAGCTTATTGAGCTCCACTATCTGTTCCACTAAGAAACATTTTGGCCATAGGAGCAGAGTTTACAGCACTGTTGCTTTAATAGAATGACAACCTTTTAATAATAACAATAGTGTTAATTGTTGTACTACCAGGCCTTTGTACTGATCATGAGTTTTTATGATTAATATTAGAGAACATATTCATGTAACATTGCCAAAACATATCTTTATATACGTTCATATGATTACAATTTGGTGCACCAATGTGGAGGCCTTCAGACAAATCCTTCATCCAGCTGACAACCTAGCGACCCTATTCCAAACAGAATGGACAGATTTCTTCGAGCTCCATGAAAACGGTAAGAAAATTTATTTTTCATACATTTAGCATCTGACCCTCCCTGATGCTGTGGGGGTCCATGACCGATGGCCAAAGGAGACACTTCTGTCATGTTATTTTAGGTCCAAAGAACCAGACAGAAAAGGTTTATCTTGCTGTGTAACTGGAATGTATGTATGTATGTGCAGGAAAAAGGTATTGTGTAACTCTTAGAATTGTTGTGTACTAATATCCTATATGTAAATAACCCTAATAACCTAGTGTTGCTATGATACAAGCCATTAGTCACTGTTCAAATGTATACAACGCCACTATTAGTCTGAGAGGTATCTACACACTCTGGTGTGGGGTGTTGATAGGCAACTTTACAACCTCATTCCCATACTATTACAACTCTGCTCAGTTTTTCTTAAAATTGATGACAAAAACTCCTCTACTAGATACTAATCACCTGATAAAAATTCCTGCCACCTGCAAAAAGATGTCCACTAAATCACAGAGAACAGTAATATACTTCAATATCTCATTTTCATGGAAGTGTTTAGTATGCGGACATGGCACGGTTGTATACGAGCCAAGTCTTTTGCAACACTCTGTACATATATGTAAATGGGCTGTATTGCCACCCATATTTACTATGTTTGTAGAAATTGGTCCAAAATATGTGTGCATGGTAACAAATAACGTAAACACCACTGAGATGTACAATTTGACCCTCCCCTTTTCTGAGTGTCTTAAGAATGTAGCTTTTTTACACTAGTTGAATGAGACATATGCATTCCTACCAGATGCTAAGCGAGCAGTAGCTCTGCACTGGCACCCAGAGGTATTGCAACTTTCTCACATTTCATTATGATTAAATAAAATCAGATTAATGAAGGATACAAAACACCTTGAAAAACACCTACAAATGACAAATCACACATTGACTGAAACTGTGAAACAGACAATTATACCGTCAAAAGGTCAAATTCTATAGCAACACCAATACAGCCCAATACTGGTCATTATTGGTATGACATTTTTACAGGATTGTCACCCCTGGCAAAGAAAATGCTGAATTGGCTAATACACCCTATGTTAATTGTACTTCTACTTTGTGTTTTTTTTTATATTGTGGAATTGTTGTCCTACATACAGGATTTGTAAGACCCCCTAAGCAGAAGAAAATCCTCCATTTTCATCTCCAAGGAGAAATCGACATGATGCATATCATACTCTATAGAGCTGAATAAAGCAAAGAAGCAAGTGATGATTGCTTGCTAAAGTATGCATTCCGTATGAATCATTAAAGGACAGCTGAACAAAGGTGGACTGTGCTTTGAATTCTGTTTTATAATGTTTTAATATTGCCACCTAATGAAACACGCAAACGGCTACACACCTCTTTAAAGTATTGTGTTCTGTTTCTGCTTGTCTCAAAGCAACACATGCACACTCCTTTTTTCTAACCAGGGATAGTGCAGTTGCCATAGGTTCCAGCATGGGAGTACCCTACGGGATATAAACATGTATGGGGAGAGGTGGGAACTCCTGTAACCTGTGGAGCATTCACACCTTTCTCCAAGTGCTGGGTAAGGCATCCTACCCTTTTAGAACAGAGATAGTTTTGAGAGGAGAATAGGAAAAAATGGTACAACGCAGAAGCAGTCACAAAATGAAGGTATGTTAGAGAAAATATTCATGTAACATTGCTAAATGACATCTTTATATACCTTTATTTGATTGCATTTCTTGTTGTCATCAAAACTGTATATGTGGTTTTAAGAAAAATGGATATAGATTAATAGGCTTTTTAGCTTCAGGGTGTACTCTTGATAAGCAATCAAGATGACTATTAATGAACGAGCATACTCGCTAAGGGCAATTGCTCGAGCGAGCATTGCCCTTAGCGAGTACCTGCCCTAGGTTCGGGTGCCGGCCGCGAGCACGGAGCTGCGGGGAAGAGCGGGGAGGAACGAAGGGGAGATCTCTCTCTCCCTCTCTCGCCCCCGATCCCCCCCTGCTGACTGCCGCAACTCACCGCTCCCCCGCGCCGTCACCAGAACCTTGTCTCTTGAGCGGGCAGGTACTCACTAAGGGCAATGCTCGCTTGAGCAATTGCCCTTAGCGAGTATGCTCGCTCATCTCTAAACATGACATAACACTAGAAAATAGACCCTTGATAAGAAACCAATGACATGACACTAGAAGAAAGTCCATTGGAAAGAAACCAAGATGAAATGGTGTGTGTTCTTGTGGCGAAAGCAAAATGACAAAGCAGAACTAATGTTCCAAAAATATGCACGCTTGTTTATTGGCTAGGAAGATAAGCACACCCTTTGATTTAATAATGCTATGAAAGTACTGTGTGATAGAAATAAAACTGAGTTCATTCCGATACACCAAGCTAAGTGTGATGTGTTATGATTTCCAGGCAACTGCTATTCTTTTACAACAAATTTGACACAAGCAAGATATACCTGGTTTCGCAGGCTTATTGCTATAACATTAGGGATCCTTGTATAGGCAGTATCCTTGCTCATAACTCAAAACTGCGGGTCTCAGGATGTAGATGAGGTGTTTATTGGGGGAATCCATAGGCGTCCCTTTTTGCATAGGCTGCAGATCTTACGCAGCCAGATAAATATGCGGTCAGGCCCACTGCTAAAATTGAAGGCTTGTAGGCCCAAGCCTCAGTGTAGAGTGTCCACTAAGAAGGTCCTAATATATAACTAGAACACAGGCCGCAGATTTTTTAAAATTTTGTTTTATAGCAGGGTGCAGTACCGTGCACTCTCCTAGCTCTGAGCTGCTTGTTTTAAGAAGCACCAAGATGGTGCAACCGACTGCGAGTACAGGACCTCCAGGAGCGCAAGTGGTATAGCCGCCACACACCCGGGAGGAAATCCCAGGAAGGAATATGCTGGTAAGGCTGTGGCGGGTCTCACCAGCGGATCCAGAGAGGATCCAGAAGCCGCTGAGGACAGGTTCCCCGCTGACACAGGGAGTCTTGCCATTGATCGGAACCAAAGTGACCTCTCAGCAGAGAGCAGGGAGTGATTTTTTCCGGGTGCCGAGCGTAACTCTCCCTTCAGGAATCCACTCACTGCAGGTGGTAAGCCATGCCCTCAAAACATTTTAAATAACATTGTCAAAGGAAATATTCATCTGTAGCAAAAAAAAAAATGGAAAGAGAACCAGTATATAGTTTAGTACAGAGATGTTTTATTCTTATTCTATCTCTGAAAGTTGATGTCCATTGAAATTTATAATTTTAAGAACTATTGTTGTGACGGTAATACGTATGTGTTCTTCCTATTCACAGAACTATGCAGAGAGCTATCTTTTAGGGTGGCTTTACACGAGCATGTGCGTGTATAGGTGCATAAATAGGTTTGCACCCCTGTACGTGCAAAAACACACGTGTATGAAGGTCCGTGCATTGCTTTCAATGGAGCTGCATTGCTGCCGGCAGCTCTATTGAAGGCAGTGGTCTGCCGGCACCCCCTGAATTGTTTTTCAGGGAAGAGCTTTACATATAAACTCTTCCCCGAAAAACAAGAATTTTAGTGTAAAAACAAAACAAAAAAAAAGTACCTGTCCGTCGCTGCCATGAAGAACACATCTGCCGCATTGAATGACAGCTGAGAGCTGCCTCTGATTGGTCACAGTGCTCAGCCAGTCAGAGGCAGCCAATTCAGCAGGCGGTGATTTTAAATCCCCTCCTGCTAAATACTCCTCAGAGCAGTGCAGGAGAAGAGCCGTCTGGATGCGGCTGAGCCCCGGCAGCTGAAGAAAGGGGAGTATGTTTTTTTATTTTTATCACCATTTTTTCATGTTTTTCAGGGAAGGGCTTGTAATGGAGTCGTGGCGCCATTGAAGGCAATGCGTGCATTCCCTATGGTACACGCATGTCCTATCTTTACAAGCACGCACCTGTAAAACACGGACATGTGAACACACCATAGGGAATGCATTGATTCTAATAGAAGCGTATTTTTGTGCACGTGTGTTCGTGTGAAGCCACCCTTAGAAATAAAAGGTAAGCATTATCGGTGAAGTCTCCCTTCTTCAAAAATCTTTGCTACCCCCCTAAAAAATTGTAAAAGTTCAAATTGTCCATAAACTAGAGCAAGGCAAATTACCTCCCAATACAGTATTTATTACCTTCCAGTTTAGTAATAATTATTTCAACGTTAATGGTTGGTTTATAAATAATTGAACAAGGTGTCCCACTTGCTGGAAACTAGGAAAAAAATCAGTTGTAACTCCAAAGCTAACGAACACATTTTAATGAAACTTGGTCAAAACATACCTTGCTCAGTGAGAATAAGGAACACCTCATAATGTGTTTGCGGAGCACTCTTAACCCAATTGCTACCATTCACATGATGGCAGTGACTGGCAAGGGAGATAGAATGGCTGGTCTGGGCAGCTAGCTTAGCTGTCTAGCTCGGCACACTATGCCACCTGAATAGCCACATTGTGCTTCAGTCATGCAGTCATTAGGAGCCTATGCTGCCTACTGGAGGGAAAGCTTCTGTAATAAATTGTCCAGGAATTGAAAAAGAACATTATTCAAAAAATTGCTACACTGACGCCGTTCATGCTTACCAGAATGTTCAGCAATGTGGAGCTTTGGTTTCACATGTGCTTGACTGCATACAAAGGACACTTTCAGCACATATTATAAGAGGTTTCTGATTCCCATTGATTAAGGTATATTCTGACCAAATTTTATTATAATTAGAGATGAGCGAGCGTACTCAGTTCGGGTGTTTTTGAACTCGAGCACCGCTTTTTCAGAGTAACTCACTACACGGACGAAAAGATTCGGGGGGCGCCGGGGGTGAGCGGGGGGTTGCAGAGGAGAGTGGGGGGGGGGGGGGGGAGAGAGAGAGAGAGAGAGCTCCCCCCCTGTTCCCCACTGCTACCCCCCGCTCCACCACGCCGCCCCGCCCCCCCCACCGACGCCCCCCGAATCTTTTCATCCGTGTAGTAAGTTACTCAGAAAAAGTGGTGCTCGAGTTCAAAAACACCCGAACCGAGTAGGTTCGCTCATCTCTAATTATAATATGTTCATTAGTCTTGGAGTTAGGGCTTCTTCACACATAATTTTCATCAGTATTTTGAAAGACAAAAGCAGGAGTGGGTCCAAAATATAGAAAAAAAATACAAATCTTTCTATTATACTCACTCTCGGTATGTTCGACTCCTGGTTTTGGCTAACAAAATACCGATGAAAAATCAATTTTTCCAGGCCTCCAGAAAGTGGGATATACTGTATGTGATGGATGCATGCTACAAAACAATAACACACAAAATATTAAAAACCAAGCAAACAAACCAAAAAACGTGGGGCTATGCGTAAAAAAGAGCAAAGTGTCCATGACTCTTGTCTTTGGAGTGCTATCATCTTGCAAGCACTCCTACATTTGGATTTTAATCTTTCATGAGAAATTAAAGAAATAACCAAGAACAGTTGTATCTTTTTGGGCAGTTGACTTTATTGCTAGTCTGGAATAAAACATAATACAGTTTAGGGTTAAAATTCTTTATTTGAAAAGGTTACTCTGAAAGTACAGATCAACTCTGCGTGAATTTTCAAGAATCTTGGATTTAATGGCTAAGGGAAGTGCGAGCAGCAAGGAGCCCTGTGGATAATTATATATATATATATATATATATATATAATCAAATCAATACGAAATATCTTTAGGATCACATGCAGCGGGGTGCTAAAGGGCCACTCCAGTGTAAACACATGTTTTTCTGTCCCTGCCACCCTCACTTGATTGCCTGTCCCACTCTGGAGGTTTCTTCTGTGTATTCCAGCCACTTCCTTGTACTGCAGCCCCCTAGCTGATGCTTATCAGGCATCATCTTAATGGTGGGATTTCAAATTTCACAATTTCAAATCAATCCCATGATGCATCAGCACAGCATTAGCAACAAACATTGTGGCATATCTGATGCAATTTTGGCACACCAATTTTCTACAAAAGAACATCTTTGTCGGACACAGTGGAAAAAGTTTCTGAAAGTTTCTAAAAGTCATAGTAAATGTGGAAGAAGGCATGTAAGACAGTTTTCTGGCACAATTTGAAATTTTGAACAGTATATAGGTTTTAGGGGACAGATTTATGGAACTGTCTAAAAGAAAAATTGTCTTGGTTGCCCCTAGAAACTAATGACATCTCAGATATCATTTTACCACAACAGAATACAAAATGCAAGGGGCAATTTAGACAGTTTTGCTTTTGGACAGTTTTGTAAATCTTCCCCTATGTGTTTGCTGTAGCTTGCTGGGTTTTGTTTTAAAATTGTGGCATGGCATATCTTGTTTTTGTTGCCTTTGTTCCGTTGATTTATGGTTGGATGACTGCTGCTTATTGATTCAGAAAACTCATATACATTTTGACAGGATATCTGATTTCTGGCTAAATCGGGATACAGCAGAGTATAGCTTTTCTCCAAGATAATCCTTCATAGTGGTCTTCTGATCAATCTTTATCAAGCACTGAGTGTCATCACTGAACAGAAGGTCTTGCCCTCTTGAAGACTCGAACATCTGAGATATGTGTCTCTGGAATGCATTTCTTCCATATAAAGACTGCAAATATATAACCAAATGTTTCACCGGTTAGTGCTACAGTAGGAAAGGTAACATAGTATGTTAGGCTGAATGAAGACAATGTCCATCTAGTTCAGCCTGTTTCATCACCACCCCCCCTTGTTGGTCCAGAGGAAGGCAAAAAAAAACAAACAATGAGACAATTTAGCTCGTTTGGAGGAAAAAAATTCCTTCCTGACTCCATAATGGCAGCCAGAGTAATCCCTGGATCAACATTTGAGATCAACAACCCCTCTGGTCACCTAATGTCTATATCCTGTAATATCATAGCGCTCTAGAAAGGAATCTAGTCCCCTCTTAAACTCCTCTATGGATTTTGCCTCATCCTCAGGCAGAGTTCCACAATCTCACTGCTCTTACAGTAAAGAACCCCCTACTATGTTGGTGATGAAGCCTGCTTTCTTCTAGATATAGCGAATGCCCTCTTGTTACCGTCGCAGTCCTGGGTATAAACAGATCATGGGAGAGATCCTTGTATTGTTCCCTAATGTATATATACATAGTTATTTGATTGCCCTTTAGTTGTCTTTTTCAAGGGTGAATAATCCGAATTTTGATGCCTCTCTGGGTATTCCAGTCCCTTCATTCCGTTTATTAGTTTAATTGCCCTTCTTTGAATCCCCTCAAGCACTGTAACATCTTTCCTGAGCACCGGTGACCAAAACTGTACACAGTATTCCATGTGAGGCCTGACTAGTGCCTTATATAATGGAAGGATAATGTTCTTGTCCTTCGCCCCTATACCTCTTTTAATGCACCTCAAGACTTTATTTGCTTTTGCAGCAGCTGATTGACTGTAAACTTAACTGGAGCAATCAAAGTCAACTAGTACCCCCAAGTTTTTTTCCATACCACTTTTCCCTAGCAGTACCCCATTTAGTGTGTATTGGTGACATCCGTTTGTCCAGCTATTTTTCTGCCCACGCGCCCAGCTTATCTAGGTCCATTTGTAGCCATACATTGTCCTCCTTTCTATTAATTATCTTGTATAACTTTGTATCATCTGCAAATATTGCTATTTTACTGTGCAGTCCCTCTATCAGGTCATTGATAAATATAATAAACAGAATGGAGCCTAATACTGAACCCTGTGGTACCAGGTAAAAAAGGTTCATGCATCAACAGTGGTAAGTTAGTCATAGCAATGTTTAATAACAATGGTCTGAGAACTTCCCACATGGAGTTTTAGAGAAAAGTAGTTGTGCTGATTTATATTGTTATATCGGGATACGTATTAAGACAAGCATTTTGATAATTAATCAGTATCAAGAGGCAATGGAAAAATCGAACAGCACACAAAGGGAAATTTCTGATCTATGACCCAAAAAGTCATGGCTCTATAGCTCCTTCACTCTAGTTATTGGTGGGAGTCCCAGCACAGAGACCCCTATATCTCTAGGACATGCCACAATATAGACAAATGTACACATACCATTTAAGGATTCAAGCAATGTTTATAGATTCCTCATTTTGGGTAGCACAATGGCTCAGGGGATATCATTTTGCCATTCAGCACTGGGATACTTAGCCACCTGGCCATATCTACAGTATATGTACTCTACTTGTCTCTATAAGGGCTCACACCCGCTCGCGATTTTTCTCTCTGCGATGCGACAGCAATGATTATGAAACCAATGATTTTTAATGGTTTCATACTCATTTGCGATGTTTCTGCAGAGCTTCACATCGCAGAGAGGAAATCTGCGATATTGCTCAGTGTTTTTGATGGGGCAGCAGCGCTAGCCTCATTGTAAACATAGGGAGAATATCGTGGACTTCTGTCACAGCTGTGACAGATGTGGTAGAAGTCCAGGATGCTATCCCATTGCTTCCCATTGAAAGCAGTGATTTTGTGGCAATCCCCACAGCATAATTTTTAGGGAAGGGCTTGAAATATAAGCCCTTCCCTGAAAATTATCCCTAGCTTGTTAAAAAAACAAAAACAACTTTACTCACCTTTCCGCCGCTCAGGCGCGTCCTCCGGCTGGCTCCCCTGCACTGCTATCCAGCACTTTTAGCAGGCAGAGATTTAAAAATCTCCTCCTCCTGAAAGGGCTATGCTGATTGGCTGAGCGCTCAGCCAATTACAGGCAGCGCTTAGCTATTCATTGATGCAATGGGATAGCACTCTGGACTTCTGCCACAGCTGTCACTGCTGTGGCAGAGGATTCCTTCATCCCTGCGGTCCTCGGGGGGAATAAAGGACACTCCTGCTATAGCTGTCACAGCTGTGGCAGACGTCTGATATATACTCCATGTTTTCAATGGGACTAATACTGCTGCCGCTGGCCCCATTGAAAACCCTGGCGATATCACCGCATTTTCACTCACTCTCGCAGCACAAGAAATAAAAACGCCAGTGGGTGTGAGCCCTAAATGATAAAGTAATTGGCAACTTCCGTGTTAATCTAAAAATGTATATAAGGAAAGTAAATAACATCTACTGTTAACTAATATTTTTTATCTAAAGCTCTAAGGCCTTAGTCACACGGGCGTTTTTTCCCGCGATTTGCGGATCGCATGACGGATGCGCATCCGCAAATCGCGTGATCGGGGCCGAAAAATCGCCCAAAAATACTGCTCCTTGCCACGTTTCAATGGAAACGGGCCGGAGCTGTCCAGCGCATTGAATTCAATGGAGCCGGCAATACAGCCGGCTCCATTGAAAGCAATGCGCTGCGGGTGATCTCATGATGAATTTTCGGGAAGGGCTTAAATATATAAGCCCTTCCCTGCAATTCATCCAGAAATGTGTAAAAAAAAAAAAGTATATATATATATATATATATATATATATATATATACTCACCTTGTCCCGGCAGACGGAGTTCATGAATGGGTGAGTGAGTGCTGCCTCTGATTGGTCCCTGCGCTGAGCCAATCAGGGGCAGCTCTCAGCTGTCATTCATGAATGGGCGTGAGTGAGAGCTGCCTCTGATTGGTTAGGCTGTGACCAATCAGAGGCAGCTCATTCAGCAGGCGGGGATTTTAAATCCCCGGCTGCTGAATACTACAGGGAGCAGTTCAGGAGAGCTGCCGCCGGCCGCGGCTGAACTCCGTGTGGCGGGACCAGGTGAGTATATATTTTTTATTTTTAAACATTTCTGGATGAATTGCAGGGAAGGGCTTATATATTTAAGCCCTTCCCGAAAATTCATCCCACGCTCGCCGGCAGCCCATTGCTTTCAATGGGCAAACATCATTCTTCTCTGCCACAGCTGTTACAGCTGTGGCAGAGGAGAATGATTTGTCTACTATATGTTCTCAATGGGGTCGGCGGCCCCGTTGAGCGCCGCCGGCCCCGTTGAGCGCATATAGAGAAGAGAACAGGAATCGCAGATCGCAGATAGGTGCGATCTGCGATTTCTGTTCTATAAATTATCGGACGAGCGCATAAAAAGCGCTCATGTGTCCGATACCATTGCAAAGCAATGGTTTTTATAAAATCGCCGGACGCATGCGCAAATCGTGCGATAAAACGCCCGTCTGACTGAGCCCTAAAGATGCGGTCATTTTTTGATTTTTCCTCCCTGCTTTCAAAAAATCATAACTTTATTTTTTCATTGACATAGCCATGTTGTACTACATAATATACTGGAAAACCTATAAAAAATTTAAATGGGATAAAATCTCAATTTTACTATTTTATGAGGGTGGTCCTGGTTTTATTGCTGTACACCATGGGGCAAAAATGACATGTTGTCTTCTTTTTGTGGGTCAGAAAGATTACAGCGATACCAAATTTCTATAGCTGTTTTTGTTGCAATACTAAGAATATACTATAATACTAAATAAATAACTTTAAAAAAAAATCCCTTTCTGTCATCATCTTCTGTCCACCACAACATTTTTATTTTTCTGTCAATGGGGTTGTGTGAAGGCTTGTTTTTTTCTGGGACAACCTGTAGTTTTTATTTACTCCATATTGGGGGACATATGACTTTTTGAGCACTTTTTTTTGGAGATAGGGTGAATAAAAAAAGTGAAATTTTAGCTTGTTGTTTTACAGTGTTAACTGTGCGGGATTAATAATGCATTATTTTAATAGATCAGTCTTTTATAAACACGTCAATACCGCATTTGTTTATTTTTTATTTTTTATATTGAAAATGGAAAAAAGAAGGGGTTAAAACTTTTAGTATTTTATTTTTTTGTAATAATTAAGAAAAACTTTGTTCAGCTTATTTTTAGGTTTTAATTAGCCTCTATAGGTGAATTGAACTGGCGATCATCTGATCAGATTGTATTTCTGAAGGCACCTCTTTATAGGCAGGAGTAAATGGCAGCTATTAGGGCTTTTACAAGACCTTGGGCTGCCATGACACATGAATGGCACCCCATGATCTCATTGAAAGAGGGCCATATGGGAGAGATCACTCCCTCTGTTGGGCCATTTAAATGCCGCTGTCAGATGTGACAGCGGCATCTAAATGGTTAACAGCTGCAATCAGAGTTATCTCCGGTCACGGTTGTTGAGAGCAGGCTCCTGCGCCCGAGACACACAAATCCTTTTGCATTAAGAGATTAAGGGAGTTTTTCCAGACCCATGTCATCTTTTACAAACAGCCAATTATAATATAATAAAACAAAAGAAGTAAAACTCACTTAAGCAATCTCCTGCCGCTCCCATGTTGATGCTTCTCTGGTTTTAGTTTTCTGGCCTTCAGCGATGACATGGCACATCAACACGTGGCTGCTGCAGCCAATCACTCACTGTTGACCCCATTAAGGTCACATGAACAGCAAGTAATTGGCTGCAGCAGTCAAATGTCATGTCAGCTTTACTATGATGAAATTGGATAAACAGAGACTGGCAGTGAGAAGCATTGGCATGGGAGTGGCAGGGGATTAGTAAGGTGAGTATTACTCCTTTTGTTATTCTATAATATTTATCAATTACTTATAAAACATTTTATGAAGTTGTTAGACTCCTTTACAGGGAACCTGTCATCAAATATTAGTGCCATAAAGAGAGTTATGAGTTTAGGTGATATGGAGTCCTAGGGGGCCCCTTTTCATACTGCAGCGTCCCCTGGCAAAGTCGGTGTGCGCACAGCTAGCTTGATTCTTATTCAGAAGGTTCAGCCGCCCTTCAATTTCATATAAGTATAAATAGGTCATACGTAATACAGTATGCTGAAGAATACGACAGTACACTATCCTTATATGCTTGATAGGAAATAAGTGTTATTTACTGACAAATCAGAGGACCCACAAACAGCCTTATCTAGTTTTACATCTGTCAAAATACTGCCCCCTAGAGTCTGGGCAGAGTGCTACATAACACAGGGTTCTCACCTCGCCTCAAAAATGGTGCAATCCTGAGTCGATTGTTCCCATCAGTAACTCTTGGTTTGCTCAAGAAAGTAAACATGCTCTAAATTAAGAGTTATTTTTGTGGAAAAGAGTGGTAAACCCACTAATACAGCAGTTATTTTTTGTAAATTTTGACATTCGGGAAAGTTATGCAATTGCAGATTTTTATATTAGTATTTGTTCCCATGTCCAAAAGAAACTGACTTAACAGTTAAGAAGGAATACAGGAGCTCCCTTGTGAGTAAAACTTTCCCCTCCTCTATTCATTTATTTTGTTTCCAGTATATTTCACATTGAAAAGTTGTTTTTCTACACATACATTCATTTTACTGCAAAATCTCAGGATTTCATAAGGAGTAATAGCTATTATTAATTCTCTTCTCAGTATTATTGTAACATTTTATGTTAAAAATGGCATCTTAACCCCAATTTTGGAGATCTGACATGTGTCACTTTGTTTTTTTTTGTTAGCTGTTCAGTCGCTAACGACCCTCAGCGACGCTATAGGCGAGCTCCCTCCATGTTTTTTGGTTTTGCACTGCTTCTTACAGTTGTGTGATATCCATGCCAGTATCAGCTCTGACAGTATCAGCCATCAGGTTCTTTGGTGGCCGAGTCTTCTTTTACCACTGATCTGTCCAAGCATTATAGATTTTTCTAGTGACTCTGCTCGCATTACATGGCCATGAGTCTAAGCCGGGCCATCTTGCCCCCCAGTGATATATCGGGTCTTATATGATTCAGGACTTCTGTTTGTTACTCTCGCAGTCCAGGGTATACACAGCAGCTTTCACCAGCACCACAGCTCAAAGACATCACTCCTCCTTCTATGAGTTTTTTTCGCAGTCCAGCTTTCACATCCATACACAGCTATGGGGAAAACGCTGGTTTGCACTATCCTGCATCTAGTTGCTATACCAATATCCCTACTTTTCCAGATTTTGTCCATGCTTAGCATTGCACTTCGCCCCAAATCTATCCTACGTTTTATCTCTGGCATAGATTCTCCAGCCTGGTCAATTTTTAAGCCAAGGAAGGTGAAGTCTTGCACGCATTCTATGTCCTCATTGTTGATTTTGATTTGAATTTGGCCATTGTCATAGTTTTTGTCTTCTTTAAATTCAGTTTAAGGCCCGTTTTTTCTTTTTCTGTTTTAATCTTACATATCAGCTGTTTCAGACTTGACTCTGTTTATGTAAGCAGAGTTGTGTCATCCACATAATGTAGATTGTTGATATTTCTGCTACCTATTTTCACCCCGGTTTCCAATTTATCTAGGTCCATTTTCCACATGATCATTTCAACAAAAGACTAAGCAAGAAGGGTGAGAGGATGCAGCCCTATCGGACATCTTTGCCAGTCCCAAACCTGTCTGTGTCCCCATTAGCTTGACTAGACGTGTCGTTACACCCAGCTCTTGTAAGGCCTGCCATAGCTTGTCATGGTCGACACAGTCAAAGGCCTTAATGTAGTCGATGAAGCACATGTAGATATTCTTTTGGTATTCTCAAGCTTTTTTCATGATCAATTGCAGGTTTACAATATGGTTGCGGGTGCCGCGTCCTTGCCGGAATCCTGCCTGTGTCAGAGATAGAGAAAAAAACGAGGACCAGAGCATTTGGGTACTCGCTAGAGATGAGCGAGCACCAAAATGCTTGGGTGCTCGTTACTCGGGAGGAAATTTTCGCGATGCTCGAGGGTCGTTTCGAGTAACGAACCCCATTGAAGTCAATGGGCGACTCGAGCATTTTTGTATATCGCCGATGCTCGCTACGGTTTCCATTTGTGAAAATCTGGGCAATTCAAGAAAGTGATGGGAACGACACAGCAACGGATAGGGCAGGCGAGGGGCTACATGTTGGGCTGCATCTCAAGTTCCCAGGTCCCACTATTAAGCCACAATAGCGACAAGAGTGGGCCCCCCCCCTCCCAACAACTTTTACTTCTGAAAAGCCCTCATAAGCAATGCATACCTTAGCTAAGCACCACACTACCTCCAACAAAGCACAATCACTGCCTGCATGACACTCCGCTGCCACTTCTCCTGGGTTACATGCTGCCCAACCCCCCCACCGCATGACGCAGTGTCGACAGCGCACACCAAAGTGTCCCTGCGCAGCCTTCAGCTGCACTCATGCCACACCACCCTCATGTCTATTTATAAGTGCGTCTGCCACAGGAAAAGCAGGCACACACTGCAGAGGGTTGGCACGGCTAGACAGCGACCCTCTTTAAAAGGGGCGGGGCGATAGCCCACAATGCTGTACAGAAGCAATGAGAAATATAATCCTGTGCCACCGCCATCAGGAGCTGCACACGTGGGCATAGCAATGGGAACCTATGTGCCACACACTATTCATTCTGTCAAGGTGTCTGCATGCCCCAGTCAGACAGCGTTTTTTTATAAATAGTCACAGGCAGGTACAACTCCGCAATGGGAATTCCGTGTGCACCCACAGCATGGGTGGCTCCCTGGAACCCACCGGCTGTACAGAAATATATCCCATTGCAGTGCCCATCACAACTGATGTAACGTCCGATTAAATGCAGGTGGGCTTCGGCCCACACTGCATGCCCCAGTCAGACTGGGGTTCTTTAGAAGTGGACACATGGAATTACAACTCCGTGTGGACCGACAGAATGGGTGGGTGCCAGGAAACCACCGGCGGTACATAAATATATCCCATTGCATTGCCCATCACAGCTGATGTAACGTCAGCTTTAATGCAGGTGGGCAAAAAATTAATTGGATTACACTGTAGGCGAGGGCCCCAAAAAATTGGTGTACCAACAGTACTAATGTACCTCAGAAAAATTGCCCATGCCCAACCAAGAGGGCAGGTGAAACCCATTAATCGCTTTGGTTAATGTGGCTTAATTGGTAACTAGGCCTGGAGGCAGCCCAGTTAAAATAAAAATTGGTTCAGGTGAAAGTTTCAACGCTTTAATGAGCATTGAAACGTATAAAAATTGTTTACAAAAATTATATGACTGAGCCTTGTGGACCTAAGAAAAATTGCCCGTTCGGCGTGATTACGTGAGGTTTCAGGAGGAGGAGCAGGAGGAGAAGGATGAATATAATACACAGATTGATGAAGCAAAAACGTCCCCGTTTTTGATGGTGGTGATAGAGAACGATGCTTCCATCCGCGGGTGCAGCCTACGTATTGCTTAGGTATCGCTGCTGTCCGCTGGTGGAGAAGAGAAGTCTGGGGAAATCCAGGCTTTGTTCATCTTGATGAATGTAAGCCTGTCGGCACTGTCGGTTGACAGGCGGGTACGCTTATCCGTGATGATTCCCCCAGCCGCACTAAACACCCTCTCTGACAAGATGCTAGCCGCAGGACAAGCAAGCACCTCCAGGGCATACAGCGCGAGTTCAGGCCATGTGTCCAGCTTCGACACGCAGTAGTTGTAGGGGGCAGAGGCGTCACGGAGGACGGTCGTGCGATCGGCTACGTACTCCCTCACCATCCTTTTACAGTGCTCCCGCCGACTCAGCCTTGACTGGGGAGCGGTGACACAATCTTGCTGGGGAGCCATAAAGCTGGCAAAGGCCTTGGAGAATGTTCCCCTGCCTGCGCTGTACATGCTGCCTGATCTCTGCGCCTCCCCTGCTACCTGGCCCTGGGAACTGCATCTTCTGCCACTAGCGCTGTCGGATGGGAATGTTACCATCAGTTTGTCCGCCAGGGTCCTGTGGTATAGCATCACTCTCGAACCCCTTTCCTCTTCGGGTATGAGAGTGGAAAGGTTTTCCTTATACTGTGGGTCGAGCAGTGTGTACACCCAGTAATCCGTTGTGGCCAGAATGCGTGTAATGCGAGGGTCTCAAGAAAGGCATCCTAACATGAAGTTAGCCATGTGTGCCAGGGTACCTGTACGCAACACATGGCTGTCCTCACTAGGAAGATCACTTTCAGGATCCTCCTCCTCCTCCGGCCATACACGCTGAAAGGATGATAGGCAAGCAGCATGGGTACCCTCAGCAGTGGGCCAAGCTGTCTCTTCCCCTTCCTCCTCATGCTCCTCCCACTCCTCCTCAACGTGCTGAGATATAGACATGAGGGTGCTCTGACTATCCAGCAACATACTGTCTTCCCCCGCCTCCGTTTCCAAGCGCAAAGCGTCTGCCTTTATGCTTTGCAGGGAACTTCTCAAGAGGCATAGCAGAGGAATGGTGACGCTAATGATTGCAGCATCCCCGCTCACCATCTGGGTAGACTCCTCAAAGTTTCCAAGGACCTGGCAGATGGCTGCCAACCAGGCCCACTCTCCTGTAAAGAATTGAAGCCTAAAATAACTCCTAACGCTCTCCCTATAGCAGCTGCAGCACCAGCAGCACTGTCCCTGATCTCTGTCAGAATGCATCTGTGGCGAGCCGCGGGAGGGGCCGATTTATATACTCGGGTGACACCTGATCTCGCCAGCCACTCACTGCAGGGGGGTGGTATAGGGCTTGAACGTCGCAGGGGGAAGTTGTAATGCCTTCCCTGTCTTTCTATTGGCCAGAAAAGCGCGCTAACGTCTCAGAGATGAAAGTGAAAGTAACTCGAACATCGCGTGGTACTCGTCTCGAGTAACAAGCATCTCGAACACGCTAATACTCGAACGAGTATCAAGCTCGGACGAGTACATTCGCTCATCTCTAGTACTCGCTCATCTCTACTAATAAAAAATAAGTGACCTTAACTGATATTATATAATAAGATAACAATGGTAGAAAAAAACATGTCTATTTTAGAGTTTTTATCTAATTGCAGATAATTTTTGAAT